>NC_051185.1:9548087-9690587 GCF_013339695.2 Rhipicephalus sanguineus | reverse complement strand
ACAGACGAACAGTCAACCCTAGTCTGCATCTAGTAAGTGACGGAGCGCTTTCCCTTCGCCTGCTGCAATATAGGAGTGTACTAGGCAGGCAGACATCTTCCGTAGTCGACAGGCTGAATGGAAATCAGATACCTCGCAGGAGCTGACTGACTGCAAATGCAACCCGCAGCTGTTTTGGAACTCAAACAAATCCTCGAATTTATCCTCGAACTATGATTTATCCTCGAACTATGATTTATTTGTAATCTCAATGAAACATTCTTTTTTTTATTTCCTCGCGTTTAACGATAAATATAAGAAACAAACAAACCAGGCAGCTTAATGTGAAGCGCTGTTTGCACAGACTGTGATTTTCTTCCAACTTCAGCATTCGCAGGCACTGTTCACGTTCCGCACTCAAGCCAGCATGCGTTTATAGAGTTTCATACAAGGTCGTTGGACATTACCTTAAAGGAATGGGAACCTTTAAAACTCTGAAGAGAAACCGGTATGAAAGACGGAACGCTCGTATCGAAGAATGTTTTAACGCGATGCGCTAAAGAGCTCGTTTGGCAGTAATTTCGGTGTCGCGTCCGTTGGTTGTGAGCGCGAAATAAGCGTTGTCCGCGAGTGAAAAAATCGAGATAGGTGCAAATAAAATAAAATCTTCGGTTTGAGTCAGAATCGAACACAGGCCTTCTGCGTGGCAAGCAGGTGTTCGACCACAGAGCTATGCCATTGCTTGAAACTGGTCCGGAAAAAAAAACACCATATGAATGCCATGTAGTGGGAGGAGTCTCCTTAACGTATGTAATATTGCGTGGCAGAAGCGTAGAATCGCGCCATTCGCCAAAACATGTGAATTGCGCAACGAGTGGGTGTTTTAAAGGACCACCCATCACAAAGCGCTCAGACATATTTAATCATCATGAGCAGCGAAAGCATCAACAAAGTGGGGAGCCGCGTAGGTTCGCGTGTTGCCTTACGGACGCGTTGTGGGCCCTTGGTTGATTCGCAAAAGGAAGAATTATAGCATAGTGGGCCCTTAACAAGTATACTTGCACTAGGCATTCTAGGATAGTTTGAAAAACGGCCAATGTTACGTGCATAGACGCTCGTTTCCTTGCGCAACGGTTGAGACGTGCACTGAGAACCAAAGCTAGGCTAGCGATTGAAAAGGCAATGCGCAAGGGGCCCGCGATTACGCTATCGCGTTTTACTCTTGAGCTACGCGATTATGCTATCGCCTAGCTCAAGCGTCCTCCAAGTTGTTTTAGATTTGTCGTGATCATGATCAAGAAACTGTGGAAAGGAGCGGTGGAGATAAGAGGCCGGTGTCGTTAGACGCCGATGTGAAGTACACAACCAATTTTTCACAAACGGGGGACAAACGAGAACGATAGATGCAAAAAGTTGCAGCTATTCCACTCTGTGAAGGTCGGTGACAAGCGGAGCAGACGGGCGCAAAGTATCCTTTGGGAATTATCTAAGGGGAGCATAAGCGTAGACTAAGCTTAGAGCATAGGAAAAAAGCTGGCCGTGTTGTCTCGGTACAAAACGGCCAGCTCTTCTGAAGGATAAAGTAATTAAAGTAGAATATTTGTTCACTTCTCGCCTGCTTCATTATTTTTTAGTCTGTCTTATGTTCTGCACAGATGCCGATTTAAAGGCACCACGTTCATAGTTGTATTTTTATGTTTGTATATCTCGGCAGTGTCATTTTTTCCTGGAAGGGACAACAACGAGCTATGATTCGAGCGTCGTTCTGCCTTCGCAGGAGCATTCAAATACAGTCCAAAGCAGCCTTCACAGCAGGCGTATGTCAAGTCTATACGACATAAGAATAATCAACAAATATTGAACGAATTGGCAGTACGAAATAACAATACCGCTACAGTACTGGTGTCAAAGGAATGCACTGATACCCCCCGAGCTTTGCAGCGTACGTATGGAGTCAGTGAGTGAATAAACTTTATTAAAAGTCCGGGCGAGGCGGGAGGAAGAGGGGATTAACCCCTGTCCCGTCCCACTCTCCGTCGATGATGATGGCGTCAGGTGACGGCTTGAAGCCCTTGGACGCGGGCGGCATCCTCGGCTTGCCGGACGGCCCAAAGTTGGTCGGTCAGCTTGTCACTGGTGAGTGCCGCCTCCCAGCGGCAGCGACGCCGACGCAACCGATCCGCAGCAGTATAGAAATATACTTTCATAAAGAGCGAACACTCAGGTACGACACTGTGGCCAAGCTGTCGCAATGCTGTGAGCGCCACGAGCGGCTGGTTGGACCGGTAATATCTTGCGAGATTTGTGACAATTATTGCCATAAAGAAATAAATGAACAAAACAAGAAAGATTTTCTTTTCGGTGCTGGGGTTTGAACACAGGCCCTCACGCTGCGAAGACGAGTGTCTTTACAACCGGGCTACGCACCCATGCTTTATCAATGCGAATACGTCCACATCTAAACCATATAAATATGTTGCACCTGCGATGCAAAACAATGCAAAACAAATGTATACAAAGAGAACGCTTTCTGTGCAAGCTACACTGAATTTTGTGGTAGCGAAATGAAAACCCTCTGCTGGACACGATGTATAGCCGACATGGAGGACTGTACTCATCAGTAACATTTTAGATGCGAAGCAGCTTTTGCGCTGGGCTTTGTCCGCAGTTCCACTGGCGACCGTCCGCTTTCTAAAACCTACCATAGCCATCTGTAACATATTGAGCGCGCGCTCGCGCCAAGGAGAAGTCTTCTTCGTCTTTTTCTTCGACCGCCTTGATGATGATACGTGCAAAGCGTGCGCTCGCGCCAAGGAGAAGTCTTCTTCGTCTTGTTCTTCGACCGCCTTGATGATACGTGCAGAGCACTTTAGGGGCCCAGGCTGCCGTATGATGTCCTAGCGTGGCGTAACGCAGACAAAACCACGTGTACTGGCACGCGCTAGCGCGTTCGGGCCTGTGTAAGGGGCTGGGTAAGACGCTGTGGCCTCTCCCCCTTACACTTTCTCAGCAATCATGTGATGGCGTCGGCGAACGAGATTCTGCAGACGGGCGATGAAACCGCGTGGCATACTTAAACAAGAGTTCGGGACGAGTAACAGCAACTACAGTGAATTCATGGTGTGCTCCACATGCAAGGACGCGTTAACATCGGGCAAGGTGCCCGTGATGAACGGAACTTTAAGTCGACCCATGCGCTCCTTCGCATCCCCACATAGTTCCCTTTAGTGGGAGATGGTGAATTTTTTTCCTTCGCAAACATTTTGTGCCATACTCGCGTTTCGGTGGACCTCATGAGGCGCTTACTAACGACAGAGAAGCTGACTAACGAGCGGAAGCGCGTCTACCCACTCCACCTGGCGGCTGTACAGGCCCTTACTTGCTCGGCCGCCAAACAGCTTGAGCGGTCAGTTAAAAAAATAATAAAGAAAGAAAGAAAGAAAAAGAAGAAAAACTCACAGGGCCCCTCATCGCATTGCTCATCAGCATTGCCAGGTGCATTGCCATCAGCATTGCTCATCAGCATTGCCAGTAGCACTTGAATTATGGAATGGTCTTCCCGATAACCTTGTCAACATTCATGACCCTATATTGTTTCGTCACGAAGTAACCACCATTTTTTCATGACTAGTGGCTTCTACCTTCCATTAAATCATATACATGCTCTTCATTAACTATTGTAGAATTTGTTGTTGTCAAGTGATGTATCCTTACAAATGAGTATCTCTGCATTCTGTTTATTTGTTGTATGTCACGCTTGCTCTCGCTAGCAATTATATAACGTTGTTTCATAGCTTTATGTAGCATAACATGTATCGTTTTAATGCTTCCACTTATGTGATCTTATACACTATATAATCCCCCCTCACACAATACTCCTGCTGGAGCCTGTGGGGGTTTTGTGAATAAATAAAAAGACGACTAGAAGGCGAAAGCCATCTTCTTTTTCTTCTCAGTCGACGTATTGCTCCTGCCCCGCTACCCTCTGAAAGCTTTCTGCACCTAACGTGGTTTTCCATTGCCCCCAGGATCGGAAACACCTTGCCTGCCTTCGCACCGCCTCCGTGGTCGGCCCACCGTTGACCAAGCTATGACGTCATGTGATGACGTCATCACGCGACGTCTCTGGGATACCATGATGACGTCATAATTACGTGACAATTTTTTGCGATCTGTGACGTCATGATGACGAAGTATGGTGACATCATCATGTGATGGTAATTATCTTGCATCACTAGTGTTGACGGCGCTGACGTGGGATGCCGCTCAATTTTCGCTTTTGATGAGGCATCTAAGGCTTTCGCCTTATTATATTTCTATATGGCGTACGTCACTGATTTGGAGGGCATGCAGCCCTAGCCACATCTCATCGCAAATTGTAGAAAAGTCGTCATTTCGAAGACGACAACCTCGATACGAGAATTTCGATGAACACAGTCGCGTGAATCTTTAGGAGTGTTCGCAATCGTGGAAACACAATACGCAAGGCGTTATTTTCTAAGTGAGCGATGGCGACACTCATGCCAACATGTTTTATCAAAAACCGACTCCATTGGAACATAAGGCTTTCGCGCACTATACCCTCTGGTGCCCATGCATGTATCACGTATGCACTACTATGAGCTTTAAGCCTAAGCATAGATAATAATGCACGTAATAGCTGGCGCGTAGTTGAACATCGTGTTGTAGGAACGCTGGATTAAGTTTACAGTTGTGGAGAGCTCAGCGAATCGGACACGATATTATTAGTAATTTAGTGAATTATTAACTAACCGCAGGCCGTTCCGCCTCAAAAAAATTCTAGGTCGGTGGCCAACACATGACTCGGAAAAACAGGCACTATTAGCAATAAACAAGTTTCTAGAAGCAAGTGGTATACTTGTAAATCGCTGGGAAAGCATCTGCCCGCATCATTGCTCTTATGTGAGTCAACCTTATGTGTAGCGTTATTTTCAACATATTCGGCGTTCGTGTGGCTGCATTTTATTACATGAATTAACATGTTATGTCACTGGATTGTATCTTCTGCTGTATTCCGTGCCTCTATGTGAATGGACTTCGTGCTTATTGATTTGTTTTCTGGTTTGACTGGCTTACGTGAACGAATCTACCTAGGTGCTTTTTGTGTGAGTTTTGTTTCGTTGCTCAGATCATCGCGAATCCTATCATCTGTGAAAAGAAGACGCCGACGTCATATAAAACCACCAACACCTCCTAAACATCATGTTTAGGATATATATATATATATATATATATATATATATATATATATATATATATATATATATATATATATATATATATATATATATATAAACATCTTCCCAAGCGGTCAGATGTGAACGACTACGATCTGCTCTAATTTTTTTGGATGTGGAACTGCAATTGTGCCTTATTGATAAATGGTCGGGGACTCAAAAGGGGCTTACCACCGGACCTAAACATAACCGGCCGAGGTGTGTTGATTAACTCTCGCCAGGCCTAATTTATACACCCTGCGCGTTTAATTACTGCACACGCGTTTCCCTCGGGATCGCAGCTTTGGTGCGGTGTTCCATGCTGTATCCTTCAGAACGTGGTAGCGCACTTCACTAGCCCGCACTGAAAGTAAGTGATGAGGATAGTTCAGCTCGAAACGTTGCATGCCGCTGTATGGTTTGCAGAACGTCCAGTGCATCTCCCTCTATTTCTGTCTCTCCCTCTCTTTCCCATGGAACGACGAACACCTAGAACAAATTTGGTGCGGCGTGCATACCGTCCTCATTAGTCTTGGAAACGAATGTTGCACGCGCTGTCTCTCCTAAACGCAGTCTGACAGTCTACCGTAAAGCACCTCGCATAATACTCGGTTTTCCTGGAATGGGGCTCCAGGTGGTACCAAATGTAGTCTACAGTCCCGGAGTCATACTACGGAGTCGTACTCTACAGGTTTTCGTATATAGCCTTCGGGGATATTAAACCACGCAGATCAAGTCACTATTTTCAACCATGGACCCTTGGGGCTTGTGTATAATTACATATTGAGAGGTGCTCTTTCAACAAGCTTCGTTTTGTTTCACCACTCAGTATAATGCGCTTCATTCTATGACCAAGTTGCCATCCTGTGCGCAATTCTGCCGGTATGCAAGGGGCGTCGAGTGGGATAAAAGCTCAGTTCATTCTTTAGCTTCTCAAAACTTGCGTCACAGAAGTTCCAACTCAATCACGAAATCTAGACGAAAACAATGTTGCATTTTTAGTGTCTGAAGTTCCCGCGTCGTGTTTCCACTTGCGAGGCCAGAAGCGGGAACCGCAAGGGAACTAATATACCGGAAGTGGAGAACGGAAATGAATCACGAGAGAGGAAGTTATTCAGGAACCCGGAAGTAGGAACCGGAAGTAAATTTAAGACCGGAAGTGCGTGACCTTTGCTTTTGTTGCTGTTTATTCCGATAATAAACAGAAAATCGCGGATCCTGCCCTGTTAGAGAACGTGCGTGGAGAGGACCTGTAGAAGACATGTTTTTAAACAACAAAAAAAGAAAGATTATCCAGAAGGCGGCGACGTGTGTTTCCACATCCTAAGGACTGCCCTGTGGGACTTCCGGTTGCCGACACATCCGGAAGCCAGGTGACCTCAGTATGACGTCATTGGAAGAGCGGCACGTCACTTTCGACTTAGGTTCTGGCAGCAGTGAGGCTGGCAAAATAGTGAGATCCTCGAAGCGGCACGGCGTAGGTTACTGGTGGCCCAGTGACAGGGGCCAACCACTGGCACTGGCGAAATAGCGACCCTCGTGCTACGCGAGGCAGCACGTTTCCCTTCCACTCCAATTCCGGCGGTGGTGTGACGTCACGCATGACGTTTCTGCGTAGATCACGTGACTCTACCACGTTACGGTGACTGGACGTTCGGCTACTGAGCTTTTTTCGGTGTTGAAACATGCGGCGGCGACATGCGAAGGCCAGGCTGCAGGTCGTACTTTGGAAACCAAAGCGCAAAAACGAACACGAGACAATGTGAAGACCAGACAAGCACTTACTTTCAACTAAGGTTTCATTGCAGATCTTCAGCATATATAAATATCATATCGTAGTTTTCGGACGTTAAACCCAGCAATTGAATAATTTAAATTAGCATATATAAACACGCATGTGTAACTGCAAGAGGAAAGAAGTGGCAGGAAGAAAGAAGGAGAATGTAAAAGTGTCGTCTAAACCAAGCAATGAAGCGCTTTCTTAGATAAAACAACAGACAACATGTTGACACATTAATTCGCTGCCCTAGCTGTCTCAGACGCTTCTACGTTTTCTCTGGCTGTCTTGTTGCAATGGCGATACAGAACAACTGTCAGATTGAAATGAGGATGACACTGTGACTTCGCGTCACATTTTTACAGGTTTGCCGTGTGTCGCAGATATAAAATTATCATCATAATGAACCGCCTTACACTCGCTTCATCATCTTCTTCGTGGTTTGAAGTGACCGACAAGGACGAAGACAGAACAACGACACGAGCGCTGACGTCATTCTCTCTTCGCGCTTGTTGCATGCACTGTCGGTGACTTCAAACTATGCAACATCAACTAGCCCAACATCGTTCCCCCTTCTTCCTCTTCTTCCTCTTCGTCCTCTTCTTCCTCTTCTGCCTCCTTTCTTCTTTCTCTTCCTCTCTTCTTCTTCTTCTCTTCTGCTTCTGTTTCTATCCGGTGTCCGATGTCATAACCATGACGGGTGAAAGAACGAGTACACAGAGAGAGGGAGAGATTGAAATAAGGAGAAAGAGAGAAATAGAAAGAAAAGGAAGAAAGGCAGGAGAAGATAGAAAGAGAGAGAAAGAAATAGACAGACATAGAGATATAGAAGAAACAGACACAAAAAAGAGATAGAAAAAAGAGAGCGCGAGACAGAAAGAGAGAAAAAGAAATAGAGAGAGAAAGTGACAGAAAGAAAGGGGAAGCGAGAATTGGGGAGAGAGAGAGGAAGAGAAAGAAAGAGAGAGAGACAGAGAGAAAGACAGAAATAGGAATAAACGGAGCCAGAAAAGAGATAGAAAAAACAAAGAAAGAGGAAAGAGAGTAAGAAAGACAGAGAAAAAGAGAAACGAATAAGGTTACCCAGCTCCGCACTTCCTTCAGGCTTGGCGCCACTAGTGCGAAGCCGCCTTAATTGGGTTTTTTTTTCCGCTGTGGTTTCCGAAGAACAATGAACTACCAACACGCCCCCCAAACATCCTCCTTTCTCGGGATGCAGGGCAACGGGATTTCACCGGTGTGGCATATAGGTGGAAATAGACGGAACAGCCCCAACGTGGACGCGCGGATTGTTGTTGCCGTCGCATTCATTGCATGCGCGCAATTCGGGGCGAAACGAAGCCTTGTTCCGGGAGCCGAAGGAGGTTTCGGCAAACGAATGTCCGCAATAACTGGGACAAACCACGCGTACTGTTGCCACCGATGGTCACGGAGGTCACGTGCGATGAATGCGAAGCTTCCCTCGGGAAGCTAATCACCTACCACGGCGTACAGCGTGGCCTTGTATAGTTCTGACTGCCTCTGGCATGTCGTTTACAATTCGTAGGCCTATATGTTCTCGATCGGGTGAGTTACATTTATTGTAGTACATAAAGCTGTGGAATCGTAGCGCTGCCATCTCATCGCATTACGAACGTGCAATGCCTCGTGATAAAAGGCGTTCTTTCCTATACTTCCAGGCGTCCTTTTGCTTGCTTGGATTAGCGACAAATGGCCTGTTATACGGGCCATAAATTGTAGGATAGTAATGTCATCATGAACTTGCGATTGTACCCGCATTCTGTAAAGGAGTGTAACGCAAAAAAAAAGGAAAGGCTCACAGAAAAGGGAAGCAGACAACGGACGGGCGCCAGCCCGTTGTCTGCTCCTCTTCTGTGTGTTCGTCGTTTTTTGCGCTATACTCTTTTAGTGTTCATGGACAGCTAACTAGCGAAACAGTCTGTTCTGCTAATGTACCCGCAATAGCAGCTTAGCAATTGTGGCGTTGCGCTGCGTACCACGGTGGCGCCCGGAGTCGATCCTCGGCCACAGGAACCCGAATTTCGACGGAAGCGAAACGCAAAACCGCCACTGTACTTTATATTTAGGTACAGGATAAAAATACAAAGTGAGATATTTTTTCTTTGGATTTTTGGGAGATAGGGAGGAGAAGGCTCACGGGATCCCTAGTGCGTTAGTCCAACACGACTCAAAAGCAAAAGCTGTCTTTTTGATTTTGCTCTCAGTCGATCATCCCCCGCCAAACTCCGGAAGCTTTCTGCACCTAACGTGGTTATGCACTGCCTCCAAGATTGGAGGCATTGCATGCTTTCTGCACATCGCCTGGTTTTGCAATGCCTTCTTGATCGGCCCACCTTTGAAAGAGCGAAACAGTGAAATAGATTAGTGAGATAGGGTTTGAAATACATTTGACCAAGCGTTGGTCGTGCGATGACGTCATCATTCGACGTCATAAGTATGTCACAAACTTTTGCAATCTGTGACGTCGTGATGACGTCATATGGTGACGTCATCACGTTACCATTTTTTGTATCACTCGTTCGCGTTGACGCCGCCGACGCAAGACGCCGACGGTCAATTTTCGCGTTTGACGAGGCATATAAGGCTTTCGCCTTAATAGTCAATACTTGTTGCTCTGCCTTCATGTTGACCTCTGCTGCTGCGAAGTTCGAGGAAGCGTCGGCCTCGTAAAGCCCTTTTTATGATTTTCAGCTCATGGCCCTCAAAATCTGTATCTCTCGGAGTGTTACGTTGAAATAAAATGATTCTGATGCTTCTCACGTGGTAAAAGTTAACCTGGAGTCCCCTTGTACGGCGTAGCTCGTAATCGTGCTTTCACACGTTTCTCACCAGAGTATGGCATTTATTTATGCGCCTTTTCGCGAACGGTGTAACGGAAGTGACGTCACTAGGGTAATATTTGACGATGGACATAAGTTCTCATCCGTTTGTTAGCTTTTGTTTGTCATCCGCCATGGTATAGCTTAACTGGTGAAGTTTAGCGCTGTTAAGCTCGAGGACGCGGGTTCGACTCCCGATCATGGCATCCGCTTTTCGATGGGTTGAAAGCTAAGAGCGCGAGCGCACTTTGATTTACGTGCACGTTAAGGAACGCCAGATGGTAAAACAGAGCGCAGATTGCATAGTGGCGCAAGGCCGGAACCAACAGCGGAGCTAATCTTCGACCTAGTTTTTTCAAGTTTTTGCTAGAGATTGCTGAGTTTTTGCTTGTGGTACTAAGTATGGTTAGGCTTGACTATCCTTCTCCGGTTTCGGTCGGTTCCCCACACTACGCAGGTGTCACGTGGTTTTGGCGGGAACATGTAACGTGGCCAGTTGCGTGTTTTTAGTCGCGTGACTAGATGTTACGTGATGTTACGTTATTTTAGTCACGTGACTGGCTGTTGCGTGGTTTTGGTGGGAACATGTCACGTGACTAGATATTATGTGATGTTACGTGATTCACATGACTAGCTGTTACGTGATTTTACGTGATTTTAGCCGTGTTACAAGTTACGGGATGTAACGTAATTTTAGTCTCAGGTCTAGATGTTGCGTGACGTTACGTGACTTTAGTCACGGGACTACTTGAGTTATGTTAGGTGATTTTAGTGACATGACTAGCTGTGACATGATATAACTGGATTTATTCACGTGACTAAAATCCGTATTTCGTATTTTTGGCAGGAAGACGTCCCGTGACTAACTGTTGCGTGATTTTAGTCACGTGGGTAGTTGTTACGTAGCTCACGGCGTGAACATGTCATGTGTCTAGCTGCTACGTGATGTTACGTGGTCTTAGCCAAGTGACTAGCTGTTACGGGATTTTACGTGGTTTTTGGTCGCGGGACAACCACGGGATGCAACGTGATTTCAGTCACAGGACTAGATGTTACGGGATAATACGTGATTCTAGTCACTTTCATCATCATCATCATTATCATCAGCCTGACTACGCCCACTGCAGGGGCGTAGTCAGGGCCAATCAACCAGGTCCTGTGCTTTCTGCTGCCATGTTGTAACTGCAAATTTCTTAATCTCATGTGCCCACCTAACTTTCTGTTCCCCCTCGCGCCTTTCCCTTCTCTTGGAATCCAGTCAGTCACTCTTACTGACCAGCGGTTATCTTGCCTACAGGCTACATGCCCTGCCCATGTCCATCTCTTGTTCATTTCGACTTTAACACCCGTCTGTTCCCCGACCCACTCTGCTCTCTTCTTGTCCCTTAAGGTTACACCTATCATTTTCCTTTCCATTGCTCGCTGCGTCGTCCTCAGTTTCAGTTGAACCCTCTTTGTAAGCCTCCAGGTTTCTGCTCCGTAGGTGAGTACCGGTAAGATGCAGCTGTTCTATACCTTCTTCTTGAGTGATAGTGGTAAACTATCATTCAGGATTTGAGAGTGCTTGCCGAATGTGCCTTCCTTATTCCCATCCTTATTCTCATGTTACTTCAGTCTAATGGTTTGGCTCCGTGGTTACTACCTGTCTTAAGTAGACGTATTCCTTTGCTAATTCCTGTACCTCGCTACCTACTACAAAGCGCTGATCTCTTGCGATACTGTTGCACATGACCTTAGTTTTCTGCACATTATTTTCAGACCTACAGTTCCACAGCGATGGCGTGGAGGTAGTCACTTTACTACTTATGTATTTTTGGCAGGGACACGTCACGTGACTGTTAGGTTATTTTAGTCATGTGAGTAGTTCTTACGTGGTTTATGAGGGGAACATATGTCATGTGACCAGTTGTTACGTGATTTTAGTCAAGTGACTAGATGTTAAGTGATTTTTGTAACCTGAGTAGCTGTTACGTAATGTTTTCGCAATTTTAGTCACATGACTAGTTAGAGAATGTTACGTGATTTAGTCACGTGACTAGATGTGACGTGACGTTACGTGATTTTTAGCCACGTGAATTGTTACGTGATGTTACTTAATTTTTAGTGCCGTAACATACTCGCCCATCATACTTATTGCAACCCACGGCCTAACAAACAAATCGGCGCAGGTGTTGCGGGAGCGAAGCAGAAGATGAAGAAGAGTGCGAAGTGAGCGCACGCTGTTATGTTCTCACTACCTAGCGGAAGGAAAAGCTTTGACTGCTCCGCTGCTAAAAATTAATCTGTAGCCCCCCCCCCCCCGGCTCCCCTCATAATCATATCATGGTTTTAGCGCATCAATGCCCGTAAATTTCGCTACACTCATGTAGTGGGTCGCAGTGCGCATGCGTCGACCACATGTGTAGTCGAAAGACTTGAGTTTTTGATAAGCTGTTCTTGAATGAGTGTTGAGAAAGGAAAGAACGCCGTTGACGTGTTTTGCAGTACTGGCGTGACATCGGCCGCGAATTCTATGGCGGCATGTGACGTTTACGTGCGTTATATTGGACGATTCGCGGCTTCCACTGCACCTCTGGAGACAAGCAGGTCGAGAGAAAGCTCTGCATTTTCTACATATGCATTCCTTCCACATAGAAATGCGCAGCGGCAGCGAAAGTGCGTCTGTGTCGAAGGTGAGAAGAGTTCGTTCATGTTCGGAGTCTGAGTGTTTGTATTAGTAGACTAGTAAGGGCTGGGGTTCTATTTGCGAAAGCTATGATATGTTTATGAGGAACGCTGCATTTGTAGACCGTAAATCATGGCATAGCTTTTCGACTATCATTGCATCCGGACAGAGGGTGATGACAGCTACATTTTACAAGGCGAATTTTATCTTTCAGCGACTTATGTATTGAAATTTTAGCAAGTGACGCACTATTTCTGGCTGTGAACTAAATGAACATGTTTAAGGGAGTCCCTAAACAACGTCTGAAAATACAACGATTGAGCGCGTTATTCTCTCCCGGTGTTTCCCGTCTTGTCGGCACAAGTCGTGATGCCAGCAGTTTGCTCACGTGACGTCATGAGGAAATAAGCTCTCGATTTGTCCATATACGAGGGATGTCATTTGTGAATTGTCTCCTACCCTCCTATTCCATGCAGTCGCACGGCCATTCTGCCTTCATTCGAGGTCAACCGATTTCACTTCGTTTTGTGAGTTTTTGACTGAGCAAGAGGTGACAACAGCGTACAGCCGTATAGGGCGAAATCCTGATAGGCTCAACGCTTAGCGCTGTCATTGTCCAAGTGTTTCATGAAGCAATAGATAGAGAGAAGGAGATAGCGCTTGTAGGATTGGTAGTGAAGGCGAGAAAGAAAACTCTGTCGTCTTTGAACTTGGTGTGGGTGAAGGGCCTTTTAATGCCTGGTGTTTCCTTTCCTTTCTTCTGTCATAGTTTTTCTTATTGTTTTCTTTATTTTGCAGGAAGGTGGCGTGCCGTAACTTCTGCTCGATGCGCCAACGTTGGTACAATTTCCTGTCAGCGCTTATATCCCATGTTGATTGCAGTGAAAACGGCACACCGTGGCGCCCCGGTGCACACCAGTGCAATTTATCGAGGATGCCATCGTTAGCGCTGTGGAAATCCGACACTCAGCTTTCCTAGGTACGATAGCTGATGACCTCCAACACTTCTTTTTTCGGAGGCAAAGGTGGATATATAATATAATAATAATAGTAATTTCTGGCGTTTCCCGTCCCAAAACCACAATATGGTCATGAGGGACGCCGTAGGGGAGGACTACGGAAATTTCAACCACCTTTCTTTAACGTGCACCTAATTGTAAGCTCACGGGCCTCTAGCATTACTCCTCCAGCGAAGTGCTGGCGCCGAGGCCGGGATTCGATGCCGTCACCTTCGGGCCAGCAGTCGAGCACCGTAACCACTAGACCACCACAGTGGTGTGAAATATGGATGAGAGGAAAGGTACGGGTAAATGGTTGGTTGGTGGGGGGTGGGTGGGGTGTTGGGGGGTGGGCTGGGGTAATGGGCTCCATGTTTGTATATGTTTTTGGGACACAGTGGCGCATCGCGACAGCACGCAGCCGCGCGTTGACCAGTCACGTACAAACACGCAAAAAATATCCCCTGCCCGTGGCTGGCAAAAAAAGTATGCGCCGATGGGACAGCTTAATCCATAGCCGGACAATTAGGACGTACAGATTGCTTTTTTAGCGCAAAAAACGACACCACAAGAAAGAAGACGGAACACAGCGCTATAGAATATAGATTCTCACCAACTAGCCCGCCAACGCATTCTGTTGGCGGGCTAGCCCGTGGCTATCTATAGGATGTACAGATTGCTTTTCTATGGGATAACACTCGCTCCGCGTTCTAATCTTCGTGTGCTATAATAATTAGAAGAGGGATTGCCCTCAATTTACAGATACTGAGAGGTGCTCGTATGAGCAGGTGCCCTGAAAGGGAGGCGCTAATTATTGCATACGGCTCGATAACTGAGGCGCATTTTGTGCAGCAGGCTGGTAATAATGTATGCAGAACATCTGTTGTACTTTTATCTTCTTTTTTTGTATTCTTGTAAAGTACACGTGCTTGCTCTGCCTACTACGCACGTGTCGAAAGAAACCGGTCTTTAAACGGAGCTTAACGACCGGTTATAGAAACCAGTGCCACACCAAGCACCGATAGAGTTTGAATTAAAAAAAAAAATTATGCCATCTTCGCAATAGTGGTTCCAAGCCTGAAGGAAGAGCGGAGCTGGGTGACCTTCCTTGTTTCTCTTTTTTTTCCTTTTGTAGCGTTAGCTACACTTGCCTAGCCGGAGCCGATTTCGCGTGGATCCTCATGAGCCGTGCTGCGCATGCACGAGGATCAGTGATGTCACACAGCTGGCTCACCGGAGCCGGCATCTCACACTCTCTCCGCCACCGCCGCGCGCGGCTCGCCGCTGCTTGTCTACGCGTTCGGGAGGAGTGGCGTCGTAGCCGCGGCAGACTCCGCCACCGCCGGTCTGCGCTTTCCAGAGTGACGTCGTAGCCTTGGCAGACGTATTGGCGCCGGCGCGCGCGCAGCTATTCGCCTTCCCTGTGCAGTCGCCGTCTGACACTGTGCTGGAGCCGCTTGATAGCGCCTCTGACTGGCGTTTGCAGGTGGGTAACGCCATGGAGAAGGAGAGCGCAAATTCTGCTCAACGGCGCAGAAGAGCCGAGAAGCTTATCTTATCGGATCCCGAAGTAGTTGCCTGGCCATTAGCGGTTCAGCGTACGAAAAATGAACAGAAGAAAGCTAATAATCCTAGACCATCTGGAAAGTTAAGAATTATCAGCTAAACCTTTGCTAACGCTACGTATATCCTGGAATAGCCTAACTAAGCCACTGCAAATTTCTTCATTTCTCTTTCTGTTTCTTGCACCTGTTTTTCGTAGTTGTTGGTGTCAATTTCTTTCTTTTTCTTTCTCGCTCTTTCAATATTTATTTGAAAAACGGTATAGCCATGTGATGCCTTAAGTCTTCTCTCACTAAGTCATGTGAACACAAAATGAGTGCCACCTTTCACGCACAGATTACGCGTCTTGTAGGTGTAGGTTATCCTCGCGTGGCAGTAGCCACTGTCGCTGAACGCTTGAAGCAATCCATTTTGTTAAGTCCGAGCATGGTTGCAGAAAGCAATAGGAAAAAAACGTGTCGTCGGTATTTCTTACATTCATTGCGTACCTCGTAGGCTAAAGAAAGTAGGTGGTAGATACAGCGTTAATGTTGTTTTTACGGCCGCCAATAAGCTAGGTAACATACATACCGCAGTACAGAGAAAGAATGAGCGGGTGATAGACAAGAAGCGGACTGATATTTGTTTTGTGAAACATGCCAACAAATTTACTGGTTGCCGTACGTGTATGGTGTTTAAGATTCCGTTTAGCTGCGGCCGCTTTTTATTCCTTAGGGCAAATGGGTCGCTGTGTTAACCAGAGATTAATGGAACATAATAGATCGCTAACCGGAGGCTCACCATCTAATCGATCTTTACATTGTCCAGTGTGTAAGTGCACGCCAAAATTCGACGAATGCGCGATTTTGTACCGGCGCAGGAATCAAGAAACGCAGTTTAATGGTTGAGGCCTAGCATATCGGTAATATTGGCAGCGCATGCGTGAGCCAACCATAGATTAACCTGCATAAAGAATAAATTAGGTGTTTGAATAGTTATCCCTCACGTAGACCACCACTCGTGCCAGATTCATAGGTTCGCCTGTTGCATGGGCATGCGCAGATAAGTTTTCATGCTTTCATTACTTTTCCAGCATTGTGTGCCTTTTCAATTGTTAGACGGCGTTTGTGGTGTCTTGACTTCTCTCTTGTGTACGTGTTTGCACCTTCTGTCTCCTTAACACTAATAACAGCGTGATGTCCAGATGCGTGATGTTTTTCTGACAACGCACGGTGTAATAACAAAGTACAGACGCCCATTTTTTTAACCTGAACGCGCGAGCGTCCGTTCATGTAGGCTCCCTAGACCGGCGAGTTGATAAGCGCCGCACAACGGAGCGCAGCGACGAAATGAACGAGAATACGCGCATGCGCGCTATGAGCCGTCCTGGGCAGCTGTCGTCTGCTGGGCTTTTGCGGGAACCGGACACCATCAGCAGCATCAGCAGCAGCCTGTCTACGCCCACTGCAGGGCAAAGGCCTCTCCCATGTTCCGCCAATCAACCCGGTCCTGTGCTTTCTGTTGCCACGTTATACCTACAAACTTCTTAATCTCATCTGCCCACCTAATTTTCTGTCTTCCCCTCACGCGTTTGCCCTCTCTTGGACACCAACCGGACACCCCGCCCGCTTTTTTTGAGCACCGCTATCGTCATTGTTTTTTTGCTTTTATGAACGATGCGATCAAGTTTTAAAGAAACGGTCAAGTGGTCGTGCTTCAGGTGGATGGGATGTGATTACACCCGATAATTATACAACATGCGTGTCAGCATTTTTACAGCGGAGCTGTTAAGCTTTTCGTTACGCCTTGCGAAGTCGACAAGAAACTCTCATTAGCGGCGGACGCGTGCTCTGGCACTCTTCCGCCTCTTCTTCATGGTCTTAATCTTCGTGCTTAGTCAAGCCAATTAAGCCAAGCTGGGTTAAGATCAAACTAATTAAACCATGCCATGTGTTAATCATGGTAATTAGTCAGGCTAATTAAGACCTCGTCAATTAAGGCCTTGCTAATTAAATTAGAACCACGCTAATTAAGACCTTGCTAATGAGGACCACGTTAGTTGATAACTTGTTAATTAGGATCATGGTCATTTATGCATTGCTAGTTATCACCATGTTAATTAAGACCTTGCTCATAAGCTAGGGCGGCCGCAAGCTGCGCTGTCATTGCAGCCGCGCACCACTAGCGCAAGCTGCCAACATTTTTTGTCCGTTATGGCCTTTTGTTCTCTTTTCTAAACGCCGCTGAGAAAAGATTATGATGTGTCACGTGGTACCCCCTTCTTTTCCGTATTTGCAGAAAGATGTGAATTGATAAGCGAAATATTCCGATCAGATGTCGTTGCTGTAGCGCTTCGCTGTTATAACGCCTTTCATCCGATTTCTCGGGAATGCGCTTCGCGCAGAATCAAGGATGCCGCCTCGGCTGCCAGAGGAATAGAGAGTAAAGCGGGCGTGGTGTCCGGTTCTCGTAAAAGCCTAGCAGACGACAGCTGCCCAGGATTGCTCATGGCGCGCATCCGTGTATTCTCGTTCATTTCGTCGCTGCGCTCCGTTGTGCGGCGCTTATCAACTCGCCGGTCGATGCTCGCTCGTTCAGGTTAAAAAAATGGGCTTCTGTACATAAGGGGTCCTGCACGTGCGCATAAGTTTTTGCTTTTTTTTTTTCTTGGTCTCTATATCCCAGTGGGCGATCACAGAGTGAAAGAAACAGAGAAAACGAGGTAGTTAAGCGGCGCACCAAACTAATCAAGGTGCTCTCGGTCTCGCTTGATCTCACGGCACCAGCTTCATTAATTACAACACACTGGAAGCTCTAAGCTGTTGCTCCTGCTCGACTAACGAGTGCACAATAATTGTATGTCTCATATACCATACAGGTGTGTTAGAGCTTGTGATGATGCTGGCGACACGGGTAATGATCAGGCCTGGCCCTCAGCAGAAGCCCTTATCTTCCCATCAGCGTAATGCGTACGATCCGCAGAATACGTGTGTTAGTGTTTATGTAAAATGGTTATACGCGTGTGGCTTGGAAAACGTAACGGCTTGGAAAACGGCTTGGAAAACGTAACGAACCGCTAAGGTTATGCAGCGCACAATTATCCTAACTAGTCCCTCGTATCTTCGGCTACACGCGACCCCACTTTACAAACATCGCATTGTGCCCTAATTCGTTTTATAAAAATTGTTCGGGTTTTACGTCTCAAAACCACGGTATGATTACGATAGCCGCCGTTGTGGAAAGCACCGGAAATTTCAACCACCTGGGGCTTTTTAACGTGCACCTAAATCTAAGCACACGGGATTCTAGCATTTTGCTTCCACCGAAATGCGCCCACCATGGCTGGGAGACGATCCCGAGACCTTCTGGATAGCCGTACAGCTAATTAATTCGTACCAAAATCAATATACATCCAGTTATACAATTACTTCAGTATATCGAACAGTTTTGATGGGCCTGCAAGAGTTGAGGATAGAAGTTTTAGGTGTTATCAGGCGGATTGCTTATTTAAGTACCAAAGTACCACAAAGCATTCCAAAGTTATTTGGTGACTTCCTTTTGCGTAAGACATAGAAAGCAAGGCAACATGAAGCGCAAAACAAACGAGGATGATGCATCGGACATATACGACAGGATAACTCCATCACCAGTATGCGTCAGGCACCGCTGCGGGAACTCGAGCAGCTGACTGTCATTCCCTGCAACCAAAGCCAAGGTGGGCTGAGAAAATTGTCGCGCCGGTGGCTTCCATCCATGATCCTGTTTGCCGCGCTGTCACAGCACCGGCGGCGATATTGATTAGCCGGCTGCACCCCGTCTACAGCTAGATAAGACTGAGACGTGTCGACGTATCTTTTACTTTTTACTCTGACGTGACAACAGCCACCCGCGCTGACGCATATCGAATTACGCCCGTCGACGATACAAGGACGCTGTCAGCGAACGTTGCTGCTATCTCTACACGAACGGAAATGGAAGAGGCAGGTTTACTTGAACGGTCGTCCCAGCCGTTACATGTGTCAACACCCGTTACGTGCTATGGTCGTCGTCATTCGCCAAACAGAAAAAAAAAATAGTTATGATTGTCATGTACGGGCTGTTTCGCACTTCGGGAAAGCTCGGAGCGCATGGCGTCGTGATGCGGCGAGTGATGCGGCGAGTGCGCATGCGCGAGCTGCTGCCGCGCATGCGCAGACACTCGAGCATCATAGTGTTGAACCACGTCGTCTGCTACGGCGGCGCGCGCTGGGCCCCTTGTCGGGCAGTGCGCGGATTTCGTCGTTACTGCGTTAACTGAGCCGATATTCTGTACTATAAACCTTGTGAAACGGCAACCTCGCAGCCTTCATTGGCGATAATGGGGTTTCTACAAACTTTATTTGACGGCACAGGCTCTTTCGAAACGGCGCGGTACTGAGTGCGTGTACCGTATACATCACTGTGTGCGCTCCTACCAGACGATGTGATAAGAGACACTAAAATGAGCACGCAGCGTGCTCGGTCCTTATTTGACGCGAAAGAAAAAAAAAGCACTCAACAGAAACTGCCGTCCAGCTATGCGGGTCTAACAAGATGAACCAAATGGTACGACTATAGATATGCTTTAGCTTAAGAGAACGACCCGGACGTGCTTCTTCTCGACGACATTTCATTACGCCAGACAGGCCTCTCCCGCCGGCGCGGGAATGGACGCGTCACGCTTCGAACTTCACTTAATACTTCTTCATGTCCCAGCTACATACCGCGGCTTTTGCAACCAGTCGCCGAGAGTAGGCGCACTGGTGTGGCCGTGCGGGCTTGTATTACCAAAGATGGTCTGGCCCTCTAATACGCCTCGAAGGCAAGTTCACCCCTGAAATAGACGGGGCAACGACGTACTGATTCGGCACGTTCTTGATGGCCCGTTCCCGGAAGGCGATCGACTACATCTTTCAACATGACAGGTCGCCGATTCACATTGCTCATGTTGCGAAAGAACTTCTCGAAGAGCGCGGCGCCATAGTCAAGAAGTGGCCGCCCAGGCCCCGGGCCTGAAAATCATCGAAAATGTCTGGGGCTCAGTAAAGGTGCCGCTGGCGCACCGTCCCTTGCACAGGCTATCCGAGGATAGGTTGTGATTTACTTTCGTCAGCGAGTGGGACGCGTTGCTAATGGAAACATCGCTCATCGAGTCACTTCACGCCTCTCTGCCTTCCAGAATGAGCGCTGTCATTGCTGCCGCTGGGGCATGACGATCGAGGTATTAAGTGAACTTCGAAGCGTGACGCGCGCGTTTCTGCGCCGGCGCGAGAGGCCTGCCTGGTGTAATGAAATCTCGTCGAGAAGAAGCCCGTCCCGGTCTTTCTCTTAACCTGAAGCGTTCCTGTGTTCGTACCCATTTGTTTCATCGTGTTAGACCAGCATAGCTGCACGGAGAGAGAGGGAGCTCTTTATTGAAAGGCAGAGAATTTAGCCGGCGTGTGTAAATTCGCTGACTTGCTACTCTGCGTGGGGAAGGGTATTGGGGACTAAAAGACACAAAGACAGAGACATAGAAAAAAAATATAAAAAGTTAAAACAGAATAAAAAAGAGGTAAAAACACAAACTTAGTTTTTTGTCTCTTGGACAGGGACGTGTGCTGACAGTGACTTATTACGTGCTTTTTCAAAGTGCCATTAAAATTTGTCAAGCTGACCGGTGGTCTCTAAATATCTGAGTAGTAGTTACATCGCATGCCTCTGTTGCGTGGCGCAGGGTAAAGGACCCAAGACACAGTCAATTGATAAAGTTCTTTGAGTCAGCAAATGCATGCAATGTTCATAGAGCGCACGCTCTTCGGCATACGCACGGCACTCAAAAAAAATATGTTCGACAGTTTCTATGGAGCCACAGTTATTGCAGTATGGACTTTCGGTTTTACCGAAGCGGTACCGTAAGCTGTTTCCATAAGCACTGCTCAGTCGAAGACGATGGTACAAAGTTTCCAGTTGTCGAGGAATTCTGCATGGGAAGTTTATATTGTGTGCATTGTTTTTCTTTCGCGTCAAATAAAGACCGAGCACGGTGCGCGTTCGTTTTGGTGTCTCTTTCTCGTCGCATCGTATTGCGGTAGCGCACACAGTGAAGAAATATACGGTGCACGCACTAAGTACCGCAGCTTTCGAAAGAGCAAACGGAGTATGTTGTCAAATAAAGTTTGTAGAACCCCATTATCGCCAATGAAGGTTGCGAGGTTGTCGTTTCACAAGGTTTATAGTACAGAATATCGGCTCAGTTCCCGCTGTAACGACGAAATCCGCGCACTGCCCGACAAGGTGGCGAGCACGCGCCCCCGTAGCAGACGACGAGTTTCAAAACTACGCACCTTGAGCGTCTGCGCGTGCGCGAGCTGCTGCCGGCGTGCGACTGCAGCACCCGCCGCATCACGACGCCATGCGCTCCGAGTTTTCCCCTGAGTGTGAAACAGCCTATATCGCTGAACCTGCATTGACTGGGGCCTTTCTGCAGTCTCCGCACAGAGGCCGACGCCATGGGTTTTCTTACGCCAACCTTAGACATGAAAAGATTGGGTTTTCTTTATCATTTTCTACGTTCTGTCTCCTTAAGGGTCTCGACTCTATAATTAAGGCTCAGGCGCTTGACTGCATCGGATTACAGTTACACCAACTTATGTACAGACGGGTCCACTGGTAAAGGGAACACTTGCGTGCAGGGCTTGTTTGAGTTTTCCTCTCTTTCAAAAACATAGTGGCTTAGATTTGCATAAGACTACTGCTGGTTGAAAGTTCTGCCTCTTTTTGACAGACCCGTGCAGTGCATGAACACTGTTTCCCTGTGCACTTGCTGTTAGAGGGCTAGCAAAATGAAAGGTGCTCATTGGAGTGTTCCCTTTAACAGTGGACCCCACTGTACAACCTATTCAAAACGTACGTTACGTGCAGCGCAGCTCCGGGCCAAGAAAATTAGATGATTAACGTGGGCGAAAGGTAAAATCAAACGTGATTGTCACGTAGCACCAGAAAAACTCACGGGCACCCTTATGCATTCGCCTAAAATGACTCGAAGGCGAAAGCAACCTTCTTTTTCTCTTTATTCTCAGTTGATTGCACTGATTCCTCCACCCACAATAGCTTTCTGCACCTATCGTGGTTTTGAACTGCCGCGAAGGACCTAAATAAAGTTTTTCCATCCAGGGATTTGAAGCATTGCAATGCTTCAGCATTTCACGTGCCTTCGGGATCGGCCCACGCATGGCCAAGCGACGATGTGATGACAGCATAGTGACGTCACAATTTTTGGTGATCTGTGACGTCATGGGTGACGCCATCGCATTAATATTTTTTTCATCACTCGTGTTGACGCCGCCGACGCTGGCTGTCCCTTTTTGCGTTTGATGAGGCATGTAAAGCTTGCGGCTAAAAAAAAAAAACAAGAGCGTGCTCAGTCCACCCACTACTGCGATTAAAGGCCGTACAATGGTCGTGTTACGGAAACTTATATTCGCCGCTTCTCATGCAAAAAGCAAAGAAACTTAAAAAAATTAAAACGAGACAAAATTTGTCACCAGTACTATATTTAGCAATGGTTGCTAAAAGAAAAGAACGAGTGCGATGTGAACGAATTGTTTAATGTTTAATGTGCTTCTAGTAAGCTCTTGTTTCTTCTCTGTTCTAATTAATCTAGTAAACTCGGAAGACGCTGGGACTCTGCTTTTGCTTGAAGATTATGTCCTTCTGATCTGTCTGTTTTAATGAGGAGCATTGTTTGCCAGCTTGCCCACCAAATTCTTATAATCCGTGCGGGTCGTGTCGTGTAACAAGGACAATATAATAATAACGTTTTGTAGAAGCTACACTACCCCCCTCCCCCTTCCTTCTCCCACTTTGTTCGCTGTCCAGCCCCTTGCGGGATTAAATATCGTGACAGCGGCCCGCTAGCTGGAGTGAGCTTGAGAGCCGTGCTCTGTATGATGCCACCCTGTACAGAGATTTTGCAGATTAGATTATGGCTAACAGTTATGCGCATTGTTTATACTGACGTCATAGTAGCCGCTACCAATTAGCTTAGGTATATGTTGTTTCCAACTACAGAAGAACAAGGACGCTAACTTTTTTCTCTCTTTCTTTTTCTTTCTCAAGGAAACAAAACACAGACGGCTATACATCAAAGGCATGAAGGACGTGCTGCGTTCAAACTTGTTGCCCACGCCAGAACTGTTTCAGTTGCTTGCATGAATCCGACGCATGGAGAAGAGCCGGACATTTTCACGCTTTTCAGGCATCTCTTGTTGCTTTCGGGCGTCAGGATAATGAATCTTTACGGTAAACGAGAATCGCACCCTCCTTCTAAGAGATTAAGGAAGGTGATTAGTCAACGTCACATGCTATAGCGCAGGGAAAACATAATGTGTTCACCGCCTCAAAGAGACTCATTGCTTCTTCTTGATTTTATTTTTTTAGTACAGTGTTGTACCAGTTCCTTCGTTTTTCTTCGCGTGTACTTCTGTTTCTCGTGAAAAATTCAGGACCCAGAACGCCATACACTTGTGTTCGCACATCATGAGTGCGCATGCGCCTGTTTTGAGCGTGCGTAGTGACCGTTATGTCCGTGATGAAAACAAGTGTTGCTGCACATTGAACATCTTCCAAAAAGATTACAAGCGGGAACGGTCACGCTAATGACTTGCGTGAGTGCAAGCAATGACTGCTCGATCAGTACTAATAATATTTGCGGTTTTACATGTCAAAACCGGTTTTACGTGCCAAGACACGCCTTAGTGGAGGGCTTCGGAAATTTCGACCGACGGGTCTTCTTTAACGTGCACCGACATCGCGCAGTACACGGGCCTCTAGCATTTGGCCTCCATCGAAATGTGACCGCCACGGCCGGGATCGAACCCGCGACTTTCTGGTCAGCTAGCAACTGATCACCGTAACCAGTACACCACTGCAGTGGGCGACTGCTCCACCAGCGTGGTGAGGACCGGGGATACACGAAAGTGCAATAATTTTGTTCATCTAGCTGCGAACGACACTGCATGCCTCTAAAGTTGACCGTATTAGAAAATATACGCCGTTAAAATGGAGGAAATCTGCGGCGAAAGCCTCATTAGACGAAAAATACGGCGTGTTCGCGAAACGGTAGAAACCATACCCCAAGTCTAAAAAAAAGTGCGGGGCTGAAGGCTCGCAATCTATGCGTACACTTCGTCTTTGCGGCGTTTGCATGAAAAAAAAAATAATCAAGTTGTCTTAATTGTACGAGGGACCCCGGCAATTCTTACGCAAAACTATTGGTACGGAGCGATGCGAGTACTGAAAATTATTGGGCTAAGTAACGATAAATGACCTTACACTCGAAAAAATAAGAGAGTACCTGTTGCTCTTTTCTTCTGTCGCCGACGGAAAGAGTGATTTTCTGTCCACTTCAATTCATGTCAATTTACATCACAGTTATTTCACTAGAGTTAAAAACAACAATTAATGTCCTCTATGCATTCCTTGGCCTAATTTCCTGTTTGATTGATTTGGTTGTTAACCTTCTCGCGAGTCCTGACTTGTCAAACATATGACTCTCTTTAAAGATTCGCGTTAACTCTCTCCAGGAAAGCCGTGCCTCCCACGACTCTCCAAGGCAATATAATAATCCCCAAAAGGTAGTTAACGTTCATCTTAAACAGAGTTATATGTGGGAGAAGTTAGGACTTGCGAAAAAGAGTAAAATGACTTTTTTTTCTGATAGCGTGTATACAAGTTTGGTCATACATGGTCGTCGACATTGTGATCATCATACTCCGCTACAGAAAGTGGACGGCATACTCTCAGGATGACAGGTCGCCTCGTGCACATCTCGGAGGATTGGGTGAAGGACAGCATATGCGAAGCATCTTCGGTGTTATGTACTTACATTCCTACATTGTATGTGCTGCCGTCTTTCGCAAATATGCATAGCGCGCTTGTTTTTTGTTTTTTATTGAAATAGAAAATAAATGAAGGAGCTGTTGTCACCATTGCTTGGTGACGGCTACCCCTTTCCACATAGTTGTTAAGATAACAGAATAATTATATATATATATATATATATATATATATATATATATATATATATATATATATATATATATATATATATATATATATATATATATATATATATCTACCGTCGTATAACTTCAAGAACTCAGTAGCCATCGCAAATATTAGTGTCTTCAAAATAACGCTGGAGCACTTTCATTGCTTTACGGTTTATCCTAGTCAGCCATGGGCCTAGTATTTTCGCTAAGGAAAACGTTCGCTCAGAGTCCAGCGTGTGAAGTTCTTGTTCCAGTCGCTGTCGATGCGTGTCGTACTTCGGACAGTCGAGCAACAGATGATGCACATCCTCGTCGTCGTGGCTGCATGAACATGTTGTTCATGTTCATGTTGAACACTAAGCGCGCTTGTATTTGCTTGTTCAACATAGCTGCCACTACTTCTATGAGAAGACGTTTCACTTTCTTGTTATGACCGATACCTTTCGTAGGTATCGGTTACATGCGAAAGGTCGAGAGGTAAACTAGCTTGCTCAAATTTTTATTATTTTTTTCTTGCGAAGAAAGATGGGAACGAATATCACATATACGAAGAAGTTACGGTAGCAACACGCGTAAGCCACCGTCGTATTTCGCAATAGCTTGCAGACAGGATAGCACGCGAATATCAAATCGGCCCACAGGTTTGCCCAATTGTACCATATAACTACAGATCTTCTCGTGATTGGCTACGTTACGCAATGAAAGAAACACGATGCGATTTTGATTGCGATCGTGTAGCGCTTTATTTTTGTTAGAACCCTTTAGGGCATCTACGCTCGCTGTTGCCGATAGCTTATTTGCCCGTAGTCAGATATTATAGGTTACGAAGGTTTACTGCTGAGCCATCACGTAGTAGCAACCACGCGGGCAGAGATATTACCAGACAGGCTACTAACGTCCATCGTTCTACGTACAACCAGACTCACCCGAACTCACTCAACTGGGGACGCGGCCTACTAAGCAAATTTGTGCTGCCGCAGCACGTAGAAAGCGTTTGTAGATGGAACGCAAAGAAGTCATCATCGTTAAAGTCACTGTAGTGTATGCAAGAGCTTTTGTACACAGTGCTGAAAGCTCTGTCTCGTAACCACGAAGGTGACCTTAGATGTACAAAATTACTTAGTTTCTTCAAGCCACGCCGTGCCGGGACCGCTTAATCACGTGCCTTATCGATCAACCCGTGCCCCGCAGTCCGAAAAAAAAAAGGGGGCGATAAAGGCTGAGGCAATCCCTCGGGCTCAGTCATCATGATCGGAGAAAAGGTTTCCCGAAGCTTTACCTCGGAAGATAGAATTATAGCAATCAGTACTCGAGTAACTTTGTCATTTGGAGCCACTAGGCTAGGTTATAGTCACAGGGATGTCTGCTCAGCCGTGTTCGACTATATAAATGAATCAAAAAGATTACCGCGTCAGCTCATTTTTCACTTCGTTTCTTTCTTGGTTCCAAATCCATTTTGCCGAAATCGATTCTGCACATAACTTCGTATTCAGGTATTGATCGCCTCAAGGGCTATTATCTCTCGCATAGTTTCCATCTCCTAGCCTGACTGCTTGCTCGATTAGTATTTTCATTCATGCCCTGATTTACTTTTTTTTTAATTCACGCTTTCTCCTAACAAGCTGCGTCCTTAACGTAAACCTCCTGCCGCTCAATACTTGGCTCATCCCCCGCTAGTGGATGCGCGCAAACAAAAATGGATGATAATCATTATCATCGTCGTCGGCTGGATAACGGTTCATTGATGCTGTTAATAATAATAATAATAATAATAATAATAATAATAATAATAATAATAATAATAATAATAATAATAATAATAATAATAATAATAATAATAATAAACTGTTGCAGTTTTATGACCCAAAACCACGATAATATAAAGTGGTTCTGACGGTGAAGAAAGCTGCAGAAAGACTGGAAAATACGGAACTCTTTTAACATTTAAGCGAACTTGTGCCCGGAAAATCAAATGTAAAGGTACGAGCGTTTCGCGTCGTACCCTGATAGCGGCGAACACTGTCGTCCGCAATCGAGTAATCTGATCATAGGTTTAACGCGTTGAAGTCTTTTATACATCAGTCATCGAACATTCGAGCGTTGTCGCTGGTGCTCTCGTAAGCTCTCGAATAAACGTTACTATACTTTGCTATACTTTACTATACTTATTATAATTTCTTGTTACCAACAGTTCACACTAATTACGGCAAAAAAAAACATCTTCATTCACTGCTTTTTCACTCTGGAATGATTTACCTACATCTATCAAATCTTGTCTTTCCCTTCCAGTCTTTAAAAATGACCTTAGACATCACTATCGGTATTAAGTGTACCCACGTCATGGCTGTTGTCTAAAAGACTTTTTTTTCTTGTACTTTGAATTTCTTTTGTTGTGCTTTTTTCATATTTAACTGATCTGTATTGAAATGTTTTATCTATATGTTTTGATTTTTTTTCTAAGAATTCTGTTCATTTGCTGCTGTTAGTTATTACCTACAATGCTTGTATAATGAACCGAGGGTCCCACTACAGTTCTTTTACTTTGGGACCCTCGCCTGTATATTCGCCAATCTTGTATTACCTTTTGAAATCAATAAACTGAAACTGAAACTGAAACTATACGCGTCCTTCGCGTAATATTAACAGAATGATCTCAAATAATCGCGAGGCTTCTCAGACATTGCGGCGCGATCTGCACCGAGCGTTGCTAACAGTTTTTGTGCGTGAAATTCGAACACATCGAAATAAAGCAATAAACGCGCGTGGTGATATGATTATGAGGGACGCCGTAGTGCAGGGCTTCGGAAGTTTTAAGCATCTGGTGCTCCTTAACGTGCACCTAAATATAAGTACTTACACAAGCCCCTAGCACTTCGCCTCCATCGAAATGCTGCCGGGATCGAACCCACGGCCTTCGGGTCAGCGTTCGAGCACCATAAGCACTAGACCACCGTGGCGGGTTTATTGATGTTGTTTGGTGTTCCCTTAACGCAACGAAACGAATGATTTTAAATTCCTAATTGTATAAACGTCCTTTAGTAGTAACGAATAAATAATTAAAAAAAAAGACGGGTTACACATTAATGCCACTATCTAATTTCTCTTCAAGCTAACCTCTCTGGTCTGATTGCCCAAGTGCATAACTATTGCACTCTCTCCTGTATATATTAGCTTTTTTTCTGTTAAATCATCATTTAATATTCGAAATATTCTTTGAAATTTCACACGAACTATTCTTGGACAATCCCCCAGTGCGGGTAGGAGCCATACAAAAAAACATGGCTGATCCCTCCGTCATAGGAATCGGTATAACACGAAAGTTAAACGTGTCTTCACAGAAGTAGTGCTTATTGTGTAGTGACACGGCCGCTACATAAAAAAAAAACAGGTCGTGGTAGTGATATATGAGAGCTTGTACAATGTCTATTCGTGTTTGGCAGCTATAGCACCGTTTGACGTGGATGGACCCATGTTGACAGCATGTCTCTATCGCGACGACTAACGCCCATGATCATTATTAAACCGTTGTGGTAGCTGACGATGTGAACATATATTTGGACACAACGAATAGTGAATCCCGCGTAAGGATGATATCAACAAGCTCATAACCAACACTGGTACCCAGTATGCGCTTCTTCAAAGCGTCGTCAATTAAGGAGAGAAACGGCACGGTGTGCGCTTTCTAGCAATGGGTAGCCGACGCCTGTGCTCATGCATACATAACACACACTGCGCTTCAGCAACACGGGAGGTAGAGGTTCGTAGCCTGAGCCGCAAACGCGTGCGTTCCGCTGGCCTCTGTCTCGCAGGCGCGGCTCCCGCTCCACCAAGGCACGACATTCGCCCGTCGAAATCGCGTCCTTTCTGCAACGCATACTGCAGCAGTTTTGTTAGTCAGTGCTCTCACAACTGAAGCAGTCGGCCGCGGAGAAATCCCGTTGCTGCACGTGGAAGCTGCACTACTCCGATGAGCCGACGCACGCTAACACGAAGCCAAAGGCAAAGAACGTAACTGCGTCAAGCGTGCCTCGGCGACGCCAGCGCGGCCAGTCTACCCTCTGGTATCGAGACGCTTTAACCATTACCTCCGATATCGCGTGCAATCTCGGAGGAAACGCTAGTAAGTGTCGATCGTGAAGCATTACTTCTTTTCACACCTCACAGACGGCGGCACCGCCCCGCTCCGCCCGCCGTGAAAGAGAATGTGTGAAAGATATAAGGCGCGATCGCGCCGTGTCTGGCATCTCCCGAGTTAGCTCACTCGGTAGAGCGTCGGGCGCTTGCCGTCGCGGCCGCAACGTCGTGGGTTCGATTCCCAGCGGGGTATATTTTTCTTGGTTTTTTCTTTCTCACCCGTTGGCGTCCATTTTATAACGTCATATCCGTGACGGATGTACTTGGTGGACCCCGGCATAAAACACTTTCGTGTTAAAAGAAAATTGTCATCGTCGTCCTCATTGAAACATAACAAGAATTCCTTATTAATATTATTCTCAGTCAAAATTTGGTACTTCGGAATTCCTCCCACTAGTTGGCTGCATTCCATGTTATTGCATTATAACCTATCTTTATGGCTGTATAAACAAGTCAATCTTGAATTTTTGTTTAAGGCATACGCTACCGATTTATTCCCTATCCTTTGCCTCAACTAAAAACTGTTTCTCCTTATATTAACAGTCAGTTTCATGCCCAATCTCCCATAGGGGGTAGGAGCCAAGAATCAAGGCACACGCTAGTGAGCAAGCAACACAATGCAGCCCAAGTAAATCCACAAAGGAAGGTATACCGCAGGATCTCGCTTCTAAGGCCGCCATGCTTCCTTCGCACCACAAACCAGGAAAGGGTCGGCAGGCTGCGGTAGCCTTCACTACCTCCGTTGTAGGCGGCAGCCTACAACAGCGTCCACTGCCACCACCCCCCGTAGCCGAGAAGGAACAAGCGGTGGTAAGTGGCTGTCAGCGATCGCAGTGACGTGTAAAAGAGGCAAGATGGGTCATTATCCGCGAGTGTTGGCTCAGTGATTACTGCCTATTGGTCTGCATTGCTGGCTAATGTTTCGAGCAGAGGCCTGCCTTAGGTAGCTACCGCAATCGCTCGCGTGCTGCTATCACTGGTCACGTTCAACAGCTGGCCAACGTTGCCTAATGCTCGCTATTGTCGGCTACTGTTGGCTCTCCGTTATTAGGACAACTGAAAGGGGCCCTGCAACACATTTTGAACAGGATCCGAAAAGGCTGCCGGTAGGTAGTCGAGGTTCCTGAAAACATGTGAGCCAAACATTGTAGTGGCTACACTATACCGTTATAACAAACATTATAGCGCAGCAGGGGTCTGGGATTTACGATTAATTCTCAAAGTCAGCTAGAAGTCGCGCCCTCTTCTATCGACAAATTATGCCATAAACCCAAGTGACCGCGCCATAAACACAAGGACCACGGCCATTGGCTGATTTAACTTTCTTCACATTTACATCATAATTACTACAAATAACTTCCCCTATCATTTCCTTGGCTTTCTTGTCTGTTAGTTCTAATTAATGGTGTTGATAGCAAAGAACAAACGAGCCCTTTAACACACCCCTCATATCGTTATATATAAAAAATAATTCGCTTCTAATCGCCTGCAACGTTACGAACACGTCTGGCCACGTTTCATACGATTTCACGCAACCGCATCCCCTTATTTACAGGTGGCTGAAAAACCTGTGCCCCATCTTGCGTTGCCTGCCCCGGAACCAAAAAAGCCGAGCTCCGCCAAAACCTGGGTGAGCAAGGAGGCTGCCCAGGCGACCAAGGCAGAAGCTGTGCATGCGGCTAAACAGGATCAGGTAAAGGATGAGAACGAGGATTGTTAAGCAGTCTGAAGTGGGAAGAGGTTAAGAACAAGTGGACACGTGAGGAAGCTTAGACCTACAGCAACTTGAGTAAGGCATGCGGGCACGGAAACACAAGAAAGAACAATATTTATTTATTTATTTATTTATTTATTTATTTATTTATTTATTTATTTATTTATTTATTTATTTATTTATTTATTCAGCATTGGGCAATGCTCCCTTCTAACATTTTCCTTCCTTTATGTCGAGACTGAAGTACTTTTTCTACAGCTAAAATTACATTGACGTGAATAATTAACAAAAAACTCGTTAATTAACATTTTAATTACTGACTTGAGGGCAGTTGTTTTTCTTAGAAAGTTGTAGTGCGTGCTAATGTATGGAATACCCATTTTCTCAAAAAATTGCGAAAGTTGCACATAATTACTAGATATTCATCATCTAATTTAAGACTGGTGCCGTTACTGACCGCGCTCGGCGTCCAGGAAACGCAAACGCTTTGTTGCGTCAGACAGGAACTACCCTCGACAAGGAAGTGATGAAATTTAGATCGAGGCGCGCCGAAGCGGAACCTCTTCAGGAAAATCATCAAGCATCATGAAATACACATGTACGTACACCGCTTATTGTTTGCGTGCGATGTGTGGTGCTTGTCAGTATAAACAGGCGCGGAAATATATTTAGCACGTCTACAAGAAGAAGCGCCGCAGCGGCTACCCCTCAATATTATGCCTCACAGAAAAAGAAAATGTTGGTATCGCGTTTTTTTTTTCTTTGCATAGCGCGAAAGAAACAGATACGCACCAAACGCCACACGCAAAGGTAAGGCGCAACTGAGGTGACTTGCCGCTTTCAAAAAAGATACGGCCGCGACGCGCTTTCATTCAAATTTCGTCACTTCCGTGTCACGCGTAGTTCCGGTTTGACGTAACAGCGCGGTCGAACTTTTTGCGCACAGGGCGCGGTCAGTTTTGGTATTGACCTTAAAATTGGATTATTAATGTCGCTTATGTGCAAGTTTTGCGATTTCTAAATTTGCGCGCACTACAACATTCCAATATAAACAACTGTCCTCAAATTCAATAATTAAAAGTTAATTAATCAGTTCTTGTTATTTAGTCGCATCAGTGTAATTTCATCTGAGGCAAAGTATTTCCGCGTCGATGTGGAGTTCGTGTGCGAAAACGACAGGAGCCTTACTGTCTTAGGATTTTTATAGAAATTCTGTATTGTCAAAAAAAAAAGCACCCCTGTGTATGCAGAATACACGAGAGTACTTGTCTCCCAAATAACCACCATGACTTGCATAAAAGCGAAGCATCCTGTGCGTTTGATGCAACTGTGCATCTGGCGCAGCCTCTTGAGGACGCGTCCGTGTTGTTACATCAGCATTAGGTAAATGACAAGCGTTCTGCTTTACAACCGTGTCATTAAAAAGCTTTTTCGGCCCCTTTTTTAGGGTGATCGTGTCACGCAGTGCACTTACGAAGTTCAGAATGAACCAACTAGCCAGCACAGAAGCACTTAATGTGTATCCCCTTATTACTTCGGGTGTAGCGGCAGCTGCGTCCAAGATCGAATAATGACATACGTGAGCAGCTTAACTATGATAGCCACCGTCGCTTAATTAAGAAATTTTCCGCGCATCTCTTTTACGCATTACAGACCTTGTCAGTGTGAACCACATTTCTTTCTTTCTTTTTTTTGGCACTGGGAATCCTGACAAAACATTTATATTAGCCGTTCCAAAAAAATTTCGCTTCTAAGATTGCAGTGTGGATTGGATCTGCGTGTTTTTTATGCATCTGTTTCAAAAATATGAGTAATATTTTAGTAATAGCGATTTTTAAAAGAGCTACGACTTAGCGTTAGGTCAGGCGTCTCAAAGTCGTGGCCCTTTCGCCAGCGGCCCGGCCATCACATGACTGTCTTCGTCCTATATATATTTCTTTCTTAATAAGTATCAAGGTCGCGGGATCGAATTCCGGCCGCGGCGGCTGCATTTTCGATGGAGGCGAAAACGTTTGAGGCCCGTGTACTTAGATTTAGGTGCACGTTAAAGAACCCCAGGTGGTCGAAATTTCCGGAGCCCCCTACTACGGCGTCCCTCATAATCATATCGTGGTTTTGGGACGTTAAATCCCAGATATTATTATTATCTTAATAAGTATCATTGCGAACTACACAGACGTGTCTGGTCTCAAACATTTCTCTCGTGAGGCAGCCCGTGCGGTTACCAATGGTTGAAAGATAACCATGGAACAAAAAGTGTATATTTCAGAATCGGCGTCCAGATTTCAGTAATTCTGGAGACCAGTATTGATACGGTTCTCGAATCCCGACGTGAAATTCGAAATGATCCATATATAAGATATGGGAAAGGCCTGCTTTGAAATGGCTACCTTAGCTGACATTTTGGTCACGGCCCCCCATTCCCGTTTTAACCATCTTCACTGTTTCTCTCCTTGCGAGAGTGATATGCCGTGACTGCAGCCCGCCAGCTGGGGTGAGTTTGATACCTCTGGTCTAAATAATCAGGCTCATTTAATAGGACGCCATGCTACCATCGGACACATATTTATTTCTAATAATTTTTTTGAGGATGGCATTCCCGCAATACAGAAATAGGAGTAGCGCGGTGCATCAGCGACAGCCAGTAGAGTCTAAGAATGCGTCGCTTTAAATCTCGCACATGATCCCCTGCGTGTCGGACGCGGTTTTCATTCGACTTCGCTCTGCCTCAAGGCCCAGGGCACCACGCGTACGACGCAGTCTTCAAATGGCCGCTCCACGACGCACGCCACGGGGGAGGTGAAGACGCCCGCTGTTTGCAGCCTTCCCGCATCGCTCGCCGACACCGGCAAGATCAAGGCAGGTCGTATTTCTTTATTTAGCACAACTCGCATGTGCGGTTCACGAGCACGACGAATCTTCAGGAAGATATAAATCTCGATAGTAATAATAGGATAATAAGTCCTATTAGCACTTTCCGGCCATTGAAAATGGCGGGACAGCCTAGTTGCAACTCGACAGATTGAGATAATCTGAACTTAGCAGAAACATGACATAACACGTCATTGGTGGCGCGGGACATCACTGTCGGCCCATCTCTGGCATTAATGATGGTGGCAAAAAGGCTTCGTGACACCAGCAGGTATAAAAATGTGTGGTTGCAGAGCCTGTTTGTTTCTTGCTGTACCTGCTGTCTGCCTGCTACCAGACGCCGTCAATAAACCCCCTTTCAAAGCGATGGAGGAGCTGGGTAGTTAAATCTGGAACTCCGAAGCCGGAAGCTGCCCACTGCGCCGACAATGCCTGATCAGTCCACCGAGCATGGCACCACCCAACAAGGTACCGACCAACAAGGCACGGCGCAGTCGACGCTGGTCATCGCGCCTACCTCCCTGTGCCAACGCGATCCCCCCTTTTTCAACGGCACCGAGGACCAAGATGTGGAAGACTGGCTGCTGTTATTAGAAAAGGTGAGCGCCGCCAACAAGTGGGACGACCCCTCGAAATTCGAGTGTGTCCCATTCTATCTCAAGGACGTCGCCAGCCTGTGGTTCCACAACCACAATTCGGAATTTTCCACGTGGGCTGCTTTCAAGACCATCTTGGCAGCTGTGTTTGGTCGCCCCGCAGTACGCAAGCTCCGCGCCGAACAGCGCCCTACGCGGACGTGCACAAAAGCAGGGCGAAAACTTCACCATCTACATCGAAGATGTCATCGATCTATACAAGCGCCTGAACCCTGAGATGACTGAACAAGACAAGATCCGACATATCTTGAAAGGCATAGACGATGATGCTTTTTAAGTGTTGCTGGGCGAAGGACCCACGTACCATGTCCGAGCTTGTGACCTTGTGCCAGAGCTTCGAAGAACTTCGTAAGCAACGCGTCTCAGTTCGGAGGTCGACGACAGCAGACTACTCCTTCACCGCTACAAGGGGAATAATGCTGCGCTGCCGCGTGACGACGGCCGGAGTGTAGAACTGGGGACGTGTTGGATGGGAGAGCAAGGACACGAAGGTTGGGAGCAGGGACGCATGCGGGAGAAGGCAAGGTGGGTACGGGAACTGGAATGTGAGGGATACCCGCTTGGGCCAATAGCCATTGGCTCTGACGGGTAACAGAAAGACGGGCAATCTGAGAGTCGTGGTGGAGAGAAAAAAGAGAACGTAGTGTACGGAAGAGGCCTGTGGCAAAGAGCTTAGTGGTAGAGGTAGTGATGGGGAGGTTGCGAGCTACCTTGCAGAGGCCTAACCGAGCTGATTCGAGGGTAAGTTAGAACTAACAGGTAAGAAAGCCAAGTGCAGGGGAAATTATTTGTAGTAATTATGATGTAAATGTGAAGAAAGTAAAGTGGACGAAAAGATAACCTGCTGCCGGAGGTCGCATGTTCGGTCCCTGCCGGCGGCAAGTTGTCTTTTCGTCCACTTAACTTTCTTCACATTTACATCATAATTGCTACAAATAATTTCCCCTGTACTTTCCCTGGCTTTCTTGTATCTTAGTTCTAATTAATGTTATGTCTAGCAAACAAAAATGAGCCCTTAAAAATCCCCCTTCTTTTGTTTATTCATAGGTAGGGTCTCATTCTGACAGACTGGATGCCTTCAGGTAGTATGCGAAGGATTATTGGTCAGCTGCCAACTCGTGAAAAGGTCGCGTGCTTTGTCACGCCAGCAGGTATAAAAAGAGTGTTCCACTCTCGCTGTCATTGCTACTAGCAGCACTGACTAACACTCGTACGTTTACAAGCACACTTATACCCCAAAAAGTGGACGGGAAAATGACCGCCGCCGTAGCTCAGTGGCAGAGCATAGGACGTGATTCGAAGGTCGCAGATTCGGTCGCTGCCGGCGATAAGTTAACTTTTCGTCCACTTAACTTTCTTCCCATTTACATCATAATTACCACAAATAAGTTCCCCTATATTTCCCTTGATTTTCTTGTCTGTGACTTGTAATTACAGTTTTGTCTAGCAAAGAACAAACGAGCCCTTTAAGATACCCCTTATATCGTTCTATATCAGAAGTAATTCGCTTCTAATCGCCTGCAACGTTACGGGCGCGTCTGGCCACGTTTCATGCGATTTCATGCAACCGCATCCCGTTATTCACAGGAGGCTGAAAAACCTGTGCCCCATCTTCCGTTGCGTGCCGCGGAACCAAAACAGCCGAGCTCCGCCAAAACCTTGGCGAGCAAGGAGGCTGCCCAGGCGGCCAAGGCAGAAGCTGTGCATGCGGCTAAACAGGATCAGGTAAAGGATGAGAACGAGGATTGTTAAGTAGTCTGAAGGTGGAAGAGGTTAAGAGCAAGTGGACGCGTCAGGAAGCTTAGAACTACAGCAACTTGAGTAAGGTATGCGGGCACGGAAACACAAGAAAGAACAATATTTATTTATTTATTTATTTATTTATTTATTTATTTATTTATTTATTTATTTATTTATCATTGCGGAATGCTCCCTTCTAACCTTTTTCTTCCTTTATGTCATGGCGGAAGTACTTTTTCCACAGCTAAAATTACGTTGACGTGACTAACAAAAACACGTTAATTAACTTCTTAATTATTGACCTGAGGGCAGTTGTTTATCTTAGAAAGTTGTAGTACGTGCTAATGTGTGGAATACCCTTTTTTTTACAGCGAAAGCCGTTATGAGATCATTTCACCGGCCGTTTTTGGCGCCGTAGTTGTCCGCCGCCGCCGCCGCCGGTGTCCGTAACCAGTATCGCTCGAAATAAGAAAAAAACTAAATAAGAAAAAAATTTCAGGATGGAACGAGGTTCGAACCTGGGCCCTCTGCGTGGGAGGCCAGTATTCAACCTCTGAGCCATGCCGGTGCTTGAACTGCTTTGCAAAAAGGTCCTATACAGGCTTCATGTCGGGAAGGAACCACATTAGCATATGCAATATAGCGTGGTAGAAGAGTAAAATAAGCACCAAGCGTCGTACAACGCGAATTCTGTAATCAGGCGTCACACAATGCGAATTGCGCAACGAGTAGGTTGTTGAATGCTTCCAACCCATTACAAAGGGCTCTGCCATAATTCTTCGTCGTCATCAGGCACAGCATCAACAATGTGCGCATAATGCCTTACATGTGTTTAGCAGGTACCACGGCTCTCCGTAGAATGACGAAAAATTGCACAGTGTCTGCTGCCCTACTTATCAAAAACTACAATTATTTATAGCGTAGTGGGTTCCTCGCAAGTGCACTTGTATTGGTTGCCAAGGAAGCCCATAAGCGCATATTGCATTTTCTCGGGGTCTCAGTAAAATTACAATGATTTAGAGCGTAGTGGGTTCCTCGCAAGTGCACTTGTATTGGTTGCCATGGAAGCCCATAAGCGCATGATCCATTTCCTCGGGGTCTCAGTAAAATTACAATGATTTATAGCGTAGTGGGTTCCTCGCAAGTGCACTTGTATTGGTTGCCAAGTAAGCCCATAAGCGCATGATCCATTTCCTCGGGGTCTCAGTAAAGGTCTTCGCCCCCCTCTTTCCCACGTCAACGTATGTTATACAGCATGACGGGAGAGGGAAATAGCGACCGGGCGTCACCCAATGCTAATTGCATAACTGGTGGGCCATTTAAAGCTTCCAACCCATTATAAAGGACTGAGCCATAATTCTTCATCGTCATCAGTCGTCGCGTCAACAAAGTGCACATAATTCCTTACAGAGGTGTAGCTGGTGCCTCGCTTCTCCGCAGAATGACGAATAATGTCTCAGTAGGTGCTTCCGAACTTTACAAAAATTGTGATTTATGGCCTAGTCGGTACCATTCTAGTGTACTTCTATTGTAGCCCCAAGAGAGCTTACAGCGGGCTCTAGAAACGCTGCTCTTCCAGCTTTCGCTGTGACTGTGCTGCAATTTCAGCGCAGGCCTGGCGTTTTTTTAAATCGCCAGAGTTGCACGTAATTACTAGATGTTCATCATCTAAGTTAAGACTGATGCCGATACTGACCGCGCCCGGCGTGCACGAAACGCAACCGCTCTGTTACGTCACACCGGAACTACCCTCGACAAGGAAGTGATGAAATTTAGGTCAAGGCGCGCCGAAGCGGAATCTCTTCAGAAAAATCAGCGAGCATTATTTGGACGAAATATCTGCGAGTTTCTTTCTTAAGCTATATAAACAGGCGCAGAAATCTATTTCGCTTGTTTACAAGAAGCGCCGCAGCGGCTACCCTGAGTTTTATGCCTCACAGAGAAAGAAAAAGTTGGTAGCGCGTTTTTTTTTTTTTTTTTTGCATAGCTCGAAAGAAACAGATAAGCACAAAACGCCACACGTAAAGGTGAGGCGTTCCTCGTGAGGTGGCTTGCCGCTTTCATAATGATATGGTCGCGACGCGCTTTTATTCAAATTTCGTCGCTCCCGCGTCACGTGTAGTTCCAGTCTTACGTAACAGAGCGGTTGCGTTTTTTTGCTCACAGGGCGCGGTCAGTTTCGTTCGGTATTGACCTTAAATTTGGATGATGAATGACGCTTACGTGCAACTTTTGCGATTTATAAAAATGAGTGTGCCATAAATTGACATGCACTACGACCTTCTAATATAAACAACTGACCTCAAGTAAATAATTAAAAGTTAATTAACGAGCTTTCGTTAATTAGTCGCATCACTGTCGTTTTAACTGAGGCAAAGTATTTCCGCCTCGACGTGGAGTTCGTGGGCGAAAACGACAGAAGCTTTACTGCAATAGGATTCTCATAAAGAAATCTGTGTTGTCTAAAAAAGAAAACACCCCTGTATATGCAGAATACACATGAGTACTTGTCTCCCAAATAACCACCATGACTTGCATAAAAGCGAAGCATCCTGTGCGTTTGATGCAACTGTGCATCTGGCGCAGCCTCTTGAAGACGCGTCCGTGTTGTTACATCAGCATAAGGTAAATGACAAGCGTTCTGCTTTACAACCGTGTCATTAAAAAGCTTTTACTGCCCGTTTTTTAGGGTGATCGTGTCGCGCAGTGTGCTTACAAAGTTCAGAATGAGCCAACTAGCCAGCACAGAAGTACTTAATGTGTATCCCCTTATTACTTCGGGTGTAGCGGCAGCTGCGTCCAAGATCGAATAATGACACACGTGAGCAGCTTAACTATGCTGGCCACCGTCGCTTACTTGTGAAATTTTCCACGCATCTTTTATACGCATTGCAGACCTTGCAAGTGGGAACCACATTTCTTTCTTTCTTTTTTTTTTTTGGCACTGGGAATCCTGACAAAACATTTTAATTTACCGTTCCAACAAAGTTTCGCTTCTAAGATTCCAGTGTGGATTGGATCTGCGCGTTTTTTATGCATCTGTTTCAAAAATATAAAAAGTAATATTTTTGTAACAGCGACTTTTAAAAGAGCTGCGACTTAGCGTTAGTTTAGGGGTCTCAAACACGCGGCCCTTTCGCCAGCGGCCCGGCCGGCGCATGATTATCTTCGTCCTATATATATATTTTTTTCTCAATAAGTATGATCGTGAGCTACACAGACGTGACTGGTCTCAAGCATTCTTTTTTTCGTGAGGCACCCCGTGCAGTCACTAAATGTGGAAACATAACCGTGGAACAAAGCCTATATACTTCAGAATCGGCGTCCAGATTTCAGTCGTTCTGAAGAACAGTATTGATACGGTTCTCCAATGCTGACGGGAAATTCCAAATGATCCATATATAAGATATGGGAAAGGCCTGCTTTCAAAAGGCTACGTTAGTTGACATTTTGGTCACGACGCCCCATTCCCGTTCTAACCATCTTCACTGTTTCGGCCCTTGTGAATGTGGTATGCCGTGACTGCGGCCCGCCAGCTGGGGTGTTTGATACCTCTGTTCTAAATAATCAGGCTCATATAATAGGAGGCCATGCTACCATCGGACGCATAATAATTTCTCGTAATTTTTGGGGGGATGCCATTCTCGCAGTACATAAATAGAAGTAGCAGGGGGATCAGCGACCGGCCAGCGGATTCTAAGAAGGCGTCGCTTTAAATCTCGCACGTGATTCCCTGCGTGATGGACGCGGTTTTCATTCGACTTCGCTGTGCCTCAAAGGTCCAGGGCCCCTCGCGTGCGACGCAGTCTTCAAATGGCCGCCCCACGACGCACGCCAAGGGGGAGGTGAAGACGCCTGTTGTTTCCAGCCTTCCCGCATCGCTCGTCGAAGCCGGCAAGATCAAGGCAGGTCGTATTTCTTTATTCGGCACAACTCGCATGTGCGTTACACGAGCACGACGAATCTTTAGGAAGATATTAAATCTCGATAGTAATGGTAAGATAACAAGTCCTATTAGCACTCGCCAGCAATTATAAATAGCGGGACAGTCTATTTGCAACTCGACAGATTGGGATCATGTGAACTTAGCAGAAACGTGACATAACACGTCGTTGGTAGCGCGGCACGTCACTGTCGTCCCATCTTTGGCATTAACGATGCTGGAAAAAAGACTAACAGGGTCCCTTATGCATTCGCCTAAGACGACTGGAAGGCGAAAGACATCTTTTTTTTGGTCAGTCGATGTACTCATCATCACCGCCCTTTCCCGAAAACTTTCTGCACGTAACGTGGTTTTGCACTGCCTCCGTGATCAGTGACCAAGCGAGGATGTCACGTGATGACGTATGGCGTCATAGTGTGCTGTCACATTATGTTACGTGCAGTGACGTCATCATGACGTCTCAGATTTTGGCGACCTGTGATGTCATAATGACGTCATGTGGTGACGCCATCGCATGTTTTTGCATCACTCGTGTTGGAGACGCCGATGGTCAATTTTCGCCTTTGATGACGCATCTAAGGCTCTCGCCTTAACAGTGATAATCGGGATTCGGCACGGCGCAGATTACTGGCGAACCAGGCACTGACTCTGGCACAATAGCGACACTTACGGAACGCCAGGCAAAACCCTGCCTTTGATTCGAACTGTATACTGCGGCGGTACGACGTCACACGCGATGCTTCTACTTGGATGAGCTGGCCCTGAGCTGTTGAGGTACGAATAAACTCTCCCACGACTGGCACTTCTAAAGAAAAAAACATGGCGGACATAAAGATGACTGTGTGGTTATGGTAGCGAAAGAGCATGCGCATTGAGAAAAGCAGGCCTCTCACGAGTCTCTGGTGTCGCTCAGCATATTCCTCGTCCTTTGTAAGTAAATGTAGAAGTAGTATGGTAAGTTGGGCGAGTTGGAGTTCATATTTAATGAATCTGCGCGTAACTAAACAAAGGACGAGGCAAGAACTGCACAGGACATGCGCTGAAGTCACAACTGAAGTTTGTTTGAAAAAAAAACATGGCTCATCCCTTCGTCATAGGAATCGGTATAACACGAAAGTGAAACTGCAGAATAAGCTGTATTGGGCGTGGGCGGCGCACAGTCTTATCGCAAGATGCTAAAATAATCAGGAAGGTTCTCAGACACCCGGGAGCGGTTTGCGCGAGGCAGTGGTTGTACGTGTAACGGACCGGTTAGATCAAAATATAAAAAGAAGAGTGCGTGGCAACATATATTGTAAATGTTTTTTAACTTCTCTTGCGAGTTTAGAGCATACCCTGTGCACTCCTCGGCCTTCGTTTAGTTATGCGCTGTTTCATCAAAAATAAATGTAGGAGAAAGCTTAAACATTTGCTGGAACTGCATGCGGCACAGCAAGAGAAGTGAAATTGCGGAAGTAACGTTTTCGTACCTCGTCTCCAGCTGCGCCGCCGTTTTGGTATTATGCACAAACTAGCCCATCAACGCGTAAACTTAAGAGTGGCTGAACATAAACGTTGGCAGTATTGCATCTTAATAAATGGACACTGAAGAGCGAAGCGATATTTCTCGTAATAGTAAACAACATTTTCACGATACCAAAAACGCCATGCTTACCGCGAGAAGACTCTTGGTAAGCGAGAAAACGCGCATAAATAAAATGTGTGTGGCGACGCCACCTTGAGGTTTCCACACCAATCGCCATGACGTCACATATTTTGACGGCGCCTACTAGGGCCTACGTAGTTTCTAATCGGTAAAGATAAAGTACATTGTCCTCTGAGGGGGCGATAGACTTCACACACCAAGTGTGAACAAATTTTGTTGAGCCAATAGCGTCAAAATTGTGGGGTCTGAGCGATAAACGCCGCCGCCCTCGGAACACACGGACACAGTTCACGCAGTCGGGCAACAAAAAATGGACGTTTATTAAGCACTTCTTTAATATATGGCGAGCTCGCCGGCCGAATTAGCAAACGTAACACGCTAACAATGAATACTGGGAAACATACCACACAATCAAGGCAATGTGAGCCATACAATACAATATGACATAAGACATAGATAAGACATAAAATAAGACAACATAATACAATACAAATGCGGCGCCACAGATGCACGACTCACCACGAGGGTCCGAGGGAAGCGAGCTGCGGTACCGTCTCCCACGGACCCCAGCGTGGCCGTCGTCCACCCGCGCGCGCTGCCACACCCCAAAAGAGAGACTCACTCCTGTTTCTACGCGCCGGCCTAAATTCGCAGCGGCGATGCCGGCGCCACCGCGCTAAACTCGGGTTACAGCAAAGCGCATCTAGCGCATCCCTGACCTTGGACGAACGTGTCCACTTACGCCAAGCACGTGCGTTCCAAACACAGCGGCCGCACCCAAGTTACGGCAGCCGCCAATACAGGGGTGATATAGCACCCCCACAAAATGCAGTACACATGCAAATCCCTGACGTCACGCGTGAAGATTTCGGCGCGAAATTTAAAAATGGAATTTTGACCTTAATTTTCTCCTCTATAATAAATCCATGATGGTGTAATTAACGACATTAGTGTTGTCAGAGTACAATTTATCAATCTAAACCGATTCATTGTTTGTCTTTAGTGTTCCTTTAAGTTTACAACGCGAGTATGGGCAGAAGGAATACAAACAAGTGTCACACGCATGTCACTCTAATGCACCGAAATTTAGACGTACACACTGACTTCGACAAACACTGATTTATTGTTTCTGCTGTAACTTTGTTTTGCCTCCGCCCGTAGCTCTCGGAACCTACCTTCACTTGGACGCGTTCAATCGGGACGCGCAAGTCGTACTATTTCCCGGACCCACCACTGCCGAAGGTACGCTGTGCTTTTGTTGTACAAGAATGTACGACTTTGTAGATTATAGACGAAGTTCGCCTTAAAGACATTCGCCACAACGTTTTCCTTTTGTGATGTGTATTTGCTAAAAACTCTTCTCCCTTCTGTCTCTTACTTTTTTTTACTTTTTTTTTTCGCTGGAAAGCTGAGCCTGCCTCGTCATTACGTGAGAGCGCGCATTCGAAATGGAGACACACGGAAGAACGCAAAACAGTGGCTCGTACCAATTGATAAAGACGTATCTTTTAACAGCGAATCTGTTTTAGCTCTCCGTAGTTTGTGAGGTGTTATCAGAACTCTTCAGTTAGGTATAAGCCACATGAATTGGGCATACCCCGCTACCGTGTACGTACAGCAAGTGCGAGTGTCAAACGAAAACGAACACGGGAAAAAGAGAGAGAGAGACAAAGATATATATAGAAAGAAAGAGAGGAAGGGAGAGAGGGAAAACAATAGAAATATGCAGAGAAAAACAGAAATAATGAGCATAAGACATCAAAAGATCAAAAGACAGAAAAACATAGACAGAGAAAAGAAAGTGATAGGAGGAGGAAGAGAAAAATTGAGAGAAGTAAAGGGGATAAAGACATTAAAAGTAGAGAGACAGAAAAAAACATAGAGAGAGAAAAAAAAAGAAACGAACACGAAAAAGAGACAGAAATACAGAGAACAAGACTGAAAGAGAAAGAGAAACAGAGAGAAACAGAGAGGAACAGGTAGAAAGAAAGATAGAAAGACAGAGAAGTACAGAAAGAGAGAAGAAGACATACAAAGGAACCGACACAAAAAGGAATAGAAAAACAAACAGCAAGACAGAAACAGCAAGAGAAGAAAGAGAAATAAAGCTAGAAAGAGCGAGAAAGAGAAAGAAAATTTTGCAGTGGCTTAGCTCGGCATTGCCAGGATATACGTAGCGTTAGCAAAGGTTCAGCTGATTATTCTGAGCTTTCCAGATTCTCTAGGATTAGCTTGATTGTCATGCTTACTGCTGCTCCAATGACATACACGTATTATGTGGCACATGCATATTTATTTTAGGGGCGAAGCTCCTTAAGGCGGCACCCGTTCGTCCCTCGTAGTCGTAGTCGTAGTGCGTAACCAGTCTTACGCTTTGACCTCCAAGGTGGTGCCGGTGGGAGATTTTTCCTGTGCGTTGTTGAACAATAAAAATCACAGCATATCCACGGGGTGAATGATGATGAGTGGGGCGAAGCTACGGAGGGAATCATCTGTAAACCGTGAAACTCTTCCGTGAAATGCGCCCAGTACATAATATAAAGAGTGTGAAACATCGTGTATATATTAAACATCAAAATTTTATTGTACTGTTGGTTTACGTGGTCCCTTCATTATCACTTGTGATCGGTGAAATGCAAGGAAGAAGTCCGCTCCCGAGCGAAAGAGCGCCAAGAGCGACCGCATTCCCCGCTCGCCCTGTGCGAATTAAAGGCAAGGCTAGAGGGAAGACAGGACGCGCGTTCCACGACGCGAGGTCGGTAGCATGCCCAACGAAAGCCAACGGAACGCGATCGTGCAAGTGCTCCGGCTTCGCATCGCCTCATGGTTCCATTTAGCGTCCCAAAACCAAATATATTGCTCAAGGTGTGCCTTGCGTTTTTCGTAGAAATAATTTCTTTATCATGTACATTAAGACGAAAAGTTGAAAGCTCACTAGAGTGTATCGCCCGCAAAGTATGTCTTTTAGTGTGATTTAACTCTCGTACGGCAGGGTCCTCGCGCCGTTGCCGGTCCACCTCGCCCGTTGACGATCGGGCGAGGTGGCTACATACAACTACTACTACTACACTTTAAGAAAAACATCTGGCGTTCTTTCGTTCTGCTTTTACAAAACATCTGGCGTCTTTCGTTGGTTTATTTCATCAATCAACGGCGTTTTGAGCAAAATTTTTATTGTTTAATCACGCACAGGAGAAATCTCACCAGGCACTACCTTGGAGGTAAACAATGGCTGCTAATGGGAATGAGAGACAGAAGAAGTCGGCTTTTAGCTAACACTTACACTTCTACTTCTACTAACGTTTCCTACTGGAACATGCCAATGGCTGCTAATGGGGAATGAGAGACAGAAGAATTCGGCTTTTAGTTAACGCGCACGCTGCGAATTTTTTATTGTTCAACAACGCACAGGAGAAATCTCCCACCGGCACCACCTTGGAGGTCAAAGCGTAAGACTTGTTACGGACTACTACGATGACGACTACGAGGGACGAACGGGTGCCGCCTTAAGGAGCTTCGCCCCTAAAAAATTCGCAGCGTTAGCTAAAAGCCGACTTCTTCTGTCTCTCATTCCCATTAGCAGCCATTCTTTACCTCCAAGGTAGTGCCTGGTGAGATTTCTCCTGTGCGTGATTAAACAATAAAAATTTTGTTCAAAACGCCGTTGATTGATGAAATAAACCAACGAAAGACGCCAGATGTTTTGTAAAAGCAAAACGAAAGAACGCCAGATGTTTCTAAAGCAAAACGAAAAGACGCCAGCTGCTTAACGAAAGACGCCAGATGTTTTCTAAAGCAATAGTTATCTAAACAATGAAAATTCACAGCGTACATGTAAAATTAAAGTGAGCTGCAAGTCGTCATAACTCATCGAACCTTTAGTATAAACGCGCCCGATCTCACGTCGGTGATGATGTACTGAGCAGAATTCACGGAAGATTCACTGTTTACCGATGAACCTCCGCAGCTTCGCCCACTCATCATCATTCACTCCGTGGATATGCTGTGATTTTTGCTCAAGGTCAGGTTGCTACTTCATTCTTCGTACGCTGAACCGCTAATTGTCAGGCAACTACTTCGGGATCCGATAAGCTTCTCGGCTCTTCTGCGCCGTTGAGCAGTATTTGCGCTCTCCTTCTCCGTGGCGTTACCCACCTGCAAACGCCAGTCAGAGACGCTATCAAGCGGCGCCAGCGCATGTCAGACGGCGACTGCACAGCGAAGGCAAATAGCTGCGCGCGTCATGGCTATGACGTCATCCCTCTCGAATGCGCAGAGCAGCAGCGGCGAGTCGCGCGCGCCGGCGCCAGTCTGTCTGCCCGGCTACGACGCCACTCCTCCCGCTCTCCGCCACCGGCAGCGGCAAGCCGCGCGCGGCGGTGGCGGAGAGCGTGTGAGATGCCGGCTCCGCACTGATCCTCGCGCATGCGCACCACGGCTTATGAGGAACCACGCGAAATCGGCTGTGGCTTGCAAGTGTAGCTAACGCTACAAAAAGGATAGAGTAAGAAATAAATAGAAAGAAGCAGATAAGAAAAAGACAGAAAGAGAGAGAGGGAAATAGAAGGAAAAAAAAAGAAACAAGGAAGGCCACCCAGCGGCGCTCTTTCTTCTGCTTTGGCACTTGTAGGGCGGAGTTGCAATATTTTTTTAGACCACTCCGCATAGCACCTTGCTGTAATCGCCACATATGTATTAACGCCTCGTGTCGTTCCTCAGGTTCAGTTTTAACCAATGTGTGACGCATGTGTCTGAGTTATATCTCCGCGTATTGACGCATGCGTGGTATTGTATCTGTGAATTTCCTTCCGATTTCTTGATTAAACTTTTGTTGAATGGAGCGCTTGTGTTGTGTTTTCTGTTTCTCCGTGTCGAGTGCGCGCTCTCCGCTCTCCGGTAAGGATGAGTCCGTACCAACTTGCTCAGTTTCCTGCTTTGCTCTGAGCCTGTTCCCTCGTGGGCTGCAGAAAATAGCAGCATACACTTTCGGTTTCCTAGCAGCTCACGTATAACTTAGCGGTTAAGGTGTTGCACAACTGAGCTCGAGGACGCGGGTTCGCTTCCCGACTACCGCGGCCGTACTTCCGTGGGCATGGAATGCTAGCGCACTGACTTACATAGTTTAGATGCGCGTAAAAGAGCCCTGGGTATCCAAAATTAATCGGGGGCCCTTCGGTATACATCCTGCCTTGTAATCATACCGTAGTTTTGGCTTTTATGATTCCGGGATTTTATTTTAATGTAAAGATGTTTATTGCTCAGTGCTTATTGCGCTAATGGGTATAGATCTGCAACGCTTGACTATGGAACGTCGCTCGTGCTCCGAGTCCTAGCCCTGCTCGGACAGTGCGCTGCTGAAAACCCGCCGCGGTTGTCTAGTGGTTATGGCGCTCGACCGACTGCTGACTCGAAGGATGTGGGATCGAATCCCGGCCGTGGCGGCCGCATTTGGATAGAGGCTTAATGCTAGAAGCCCGTGGGGCTGATTTGGGTGCACGTTAAAGAACCCCAGGTGATGGAAATTTCGGGAGCCGTTCACTACGGCGTCCCTCATAATCATATCATGGTTTTGGGACGTTAAACACCAGCAGTTATTATTAATATTCATCAGTAAAGTTTTCGTCCACCACCTAGGGCCAACCACCAGAGCAGGGCCAATGCCACCTAGAAAAAAAATTTCTAGAGGGCGCTGGCAGGGCACGGACTACGAGCACGAGCCGCGTCCCAGAGCCAAGCGCTGGATATCTTGACCCACTAGCGTTCCTCTTAGCTGCATTCCTCACAATACCCGCTTACGCAGGAGGTGCACTTCGCCATGGCTCTGCTCGTGCTGGCCATCTTGAGCGTGGCCCTACTCCTCGCCTACGATGTGTACCACTCCTTCGAACACATGCCTCGTAGATCGAACGTTACGGCCAGCAGTCTTTCGCCGACGACCACTGAACCGATACCGACGCCAGTATTCATGCGATAGCCTCTCGAGACGCCTTCCATGTGAAGCTACCACTCGCAAAAAGAAAACTACGTTTCTGCTCGTCTCACTTAACATAGCACCGTTAAGAGGCACATGTCTCATGTCGTCGCTTGGCGTCGCCGTAGCCTCCGCGATTGGCACCACGGCACGCTGCTGGTGCCAATCACGGAGGCCACGGCGTCACGCTCAAAGTACCAAAATAGGTCAAATGAGGGCGCTACAAGCCAAATCAATACTAAAATAGGTAACGAGAGAGCGCCACTGCATCACAACTGAAGCTTTCCTTTCTCTCCATGGACACTGAATAGGCTGCCCGTTTGGAACGCCAACGCGCGCTTTCCCGTGAACGCCAGCGTCGCGTAAGGGGTAATCTGTCTGTCCGAGCCAGCGAAGCGATCGCGAAACGCCAGCGCCGGATGTTAAACGCAGATCTACTGAAGAGAGAAGCGGAGGCGAAACGCCGGCGAATGCGAGGTAACCCTGAGTTTCGGAAGACTCAGACGCAAGCCGAGAGCCAACAAAGATAGGAGAACCCGCAGCTTCGACTGAGACCAAGATAAACAGAAGCTAATCGTCAGCAAAGGCAGGCGAATTGTCAGCTCTGCTCCGCAGATCGCGCAGTTTTCACGGTGTGGAACTGGCGCGTTTTCTTTAATTTATTTTTTGATGGGCGTCCTTATGCGTGGTCTCATAGCAATAAAGCATAGCACAGGACATTTAAACGCTCAATGTAAAAGCGGTGTTCCAGCGATATGGCTTTATGAATTGGGGCCGCGTTCGCCACATGTGGGAAGAGGAACGCGTGCGCATTGTCGAGACTTGCGCTAGATTCGTTCGCATCAAGTAAGACACGTTCTACCGGTCAGAACGTAATTTAAAGGGTCCCTGGAACGCGTTTCCATGTAACTATCCAATGGCTTTATTAAAGGAGTTTATTGCCTCACGAATCTAGCGCCGCAAGAAATTTTAGAATCAGTCAAATACGAGCGAAGTTAGATTTGTCGAAACCGGTAACTACTTGCTCTCTTCTCTCGCCCCGACGACAGCGCTGGAAGCTAAGCAGGTAGGGATGGCACGGGGAAAAGAAGTTACGTCACGCGTGCGTCATGACCTTGAGCACATTTTTTTTTTCTTCGAGCCTTAGATGCCTCAAAAAATGCGAAAATTGCCCGGCGTCCCGCCACGACGTCTCTCGTTGACGACCGCACGAGTGATGCAAAAAAATCATCATCACGTGTTGGCGTCTCCATAAGACGTCGTCATGATTTCACAGTGCGCTGTAATGTGTGAGGCCATTATCGCGTCATTGTGACGTCACATGATGACGTCATCACACGCATCTTAGCTTGGTCAATGGTGGGTCCGTCACGGAGGCAGTGCAAAACCACATTAGGTTTACAAAGCTTTCGAAGGGTGGCGGCGCAGGAACAATACATCGACCGACAAGAAAAAGATGGCTTTCGCCTTCCAGTCGTCTTAGGGGTGTGCATAAGGGACATTGAGATTTAATTTTTTTTAAATTGGACCGAGTAATAAGTGAAAAATGTTTTCTACCTTAAAAATAAACAAAAATAATTATGCGACTGTTAGTGCATTGTTTTAAATAATCCAGCGTTTCGTTGTTCTCTTAATCTGTTTTCTTTTTCTATTTGCAGCCTGTCATGGCGCCTCACACGAAGCCTATCATGTCGCCTTGTGCACGGCTTCCACGATCATTTACAATCCCGAAATCCGACAATGATGTCATTGTCGGCTTTCGGGATTCTTCGGAACTTTCGGAAAATATTCGCTTCAGCGCAACACAAAGTTCCGCAAGTCGATTTTTCACTCGGGACGTGACGAGGCGCGAGAAAGACGTCGAGTCAGAATAGACAAAAACAGAGCACGATTCGCACGTCGACCTGTGCGCTTTATATTATGCGTCGTCCTCATTTTCACGCCTTTTCACGTCATATTTTAATTGCCGAACTACTTGCGTACCCTCCGCGGCGTTGCACAGTGTACCTTTCCAGCCAACACAGGCTGTGCTTGCCAGTAAAAGGCTAGAAAAACGCTGTGAGCGTCGAAAGCGGAGTAAACGCGCTCTCACTTCGATCAGGGTTGTCGCTCACAGCTGTCGCTGTTTGCATGACGCATACTGTCATTTTTAATTTCGAGCCCTGTGGCGAACCACAAGCTATCAGTTATCGACCTGTTTACGCCCAACTCTACACCATCTGCCAATTTCGCCTCCTAACGGCGCGCTGAACAAACAAGTAAGCCACGCTTCTTAATTGTGCGATCTTCATGTGACTTTGAAGCAGTTTGTTTCTCCCTTATGTTAGCGCATTTATTTTATCATAATAAGCCTAGAAAAAGTTCACCGACTCGTGCAAAAACGCTTCTTACCTTCAAATATTCCAAATGCCAACCTGCATCGATGCCTTTCGATCGGAAACAAACAGCATCATCATCAACAACGAAAAAAAGGAACTCTAGCTCTGAGCAAAGTGCGCAATGCCTATTCATATACATAAACAAATTCTATAAAACAGCTCCACAACCGATGTCAATTAGAACTGCTGTATTAGAAAGTGAAATTCTCATCAGTGCAGGAAGCAGTATATTTAGTGAGGGCGTGAAAGCGTTTACAAAATTAATTAGTGCCAAGTAATCATTTCGTCGTTTTGTTACGGAAAAAAATAAAAAATAGTCGGAAATCAGTAAGCAATAAAGCTAAACGAAGCTTACAATTCCGTAAGTAAACGAGCAAAAGGTCTTTTAAACTGTACCAGTTATAACATCTATATAAGGCGAAGAAATTTTGTGGTATAATTTTCCGGTGTAAGTGCGTTTATTAATATGCTTACAATAGTTTTGAAAATCAGAACATTGTAGATGCATTATATTTATGTTTTGTCGTCTCCCCGCACATTACTAAGCTGCTGTGGATGGCATCATACCTTGGTGTGGCTGATTTAAACGGTTGCGTTTGCAGAAACATTGTCCATCCTAAATTATTGGCACGAGACGCAGTTCAACAGCAATCTCAGCATTGATCAAGTGGTGAAGAGGACTAGGAAGGCAGAAAGGTCACATGACCTCCTGGATTGCGCAGGCCACCCAAAAGGAAGACAGCCGAGCAACGTCGTCTGTCCTTGCAGTAAAGTCGACTTCTTTCACTCCCTAGCTATGACAGCCACGAACTAGTCACGAAAGGTTTTCCACACAGACCGTCATCAATTGGGGATGCCTGTCCAAACAAGGTAGGAAATGTCCCATCAGTTGCATGACGCTGTCCAAACAAGTGCGGTGCTTGTCGTGTGGGCTCTCGAAGAGACGCACGCTTGTTCGTCTATTCGGGTCCCGAGGTGTTCACGAAAGGGAACGGTGGTGCAGGGACGCCGAAGAGCTCGTCTCCACGTTGCGACATATCCCGGTCGGTGAACATGATTAATAGCGAGAGAACGGCTGTCAGGACACAAACGAACGAGTAGAAGACGATATCTGTCAACAAAGCGAAGCAGCGGCTCCGGTTCCATGACATCCTGGCAGCCACGCTCAACAACCACCGCGCACGCCTTGAAGGGAATGGAACGCTGCACAACGCTACTACTGCTGATGGTGATACTGCTGCACGAATGGCACGCACTCTGTATGAATAAAAAAGAAACCGGGGGCACGCCGAATACTAATGCCAATAGTAAAAAAATAATAAGCAAATAATCTGCAAAGGAAAATAAAAAAAAAGCTTATAAATTATTTTCTAACGGTAGTCACCTTGCTTATACTCCGCTCCATGAATAACTCAACGCTGTGGAGGCTACGCGAGAAGTTCGGTCAGAAAAATGCACAAGTCCACGCGTTTTCTATAGCTAGAGTGCACTAGAATATATTCTAGTACACTCTACTGTAGCTACGTTTCGTCATGGTTTCGTCGACAACGAAACTCTAAGAGGGATAGGATAACATATTCACAGCCGTATAAAGGAGCTGTTTATCTTAAGCCACAAGAACGTCTAATTTATTACTGAGCATAAAGCTGAAAGAAATCGCAGTGGGGGTGCGAAACAAGAATGAACTTTCTTCTTCTACGAACACATCTATAGACAGCAAGAAGACTCGCTAGACTCTACAGCGTTGACTACTATCATGGAACGGAGTACAGATATGGAGAAATGCAAATAACGATAACACCACTACTTCAGGCGGCGCGTTCGAACGAAGTACATTAACATGAATTTAACATGAATTTTATCACTTGACGTTGCTTCGGCTTCTTCCCTAAAGAGCGGCACGGTCATGCTAGTTTAAAGTAAACAAAGTGTTCTTGTTTAAATCATCCTGCGACGTTGCATAGTTTTAATGTTTTTTATTTAAATTGCAATACGTTTGCGTGTCCCTAAAAGTGCGTTCTGGCTGAAATTACTGGCCCCATGTAGCGCCGGATAGAGTACGCAGGCGTTGAAGGAACGTGCAGACAAGGCACGCAGACGTGATAATACTGGGATTTGCAAGCGAGCGTGGACGAATCCTGAAAACAATGTACGGCAGCCGCATACTGGTTGTGAAAAAACGCCCTTATATATGAGCTTCGGTAATTACGAAGTTCAGCTCATTGCAGAGTTTCACGTTGGATCAGCGGTACTGTCCACCCTTACAAAAATGGATTTAGACAGTCCATAGAGTGTCTGTAGACTTCTTGTAGACAAGTTTGCCTTTATGCAGATTTAGTATTTCGTCTAAAGAAAATCTTTTGATACTCTATAGACAAACGTTTATAAATGGCGTCTCATCGTTTGTCTAATTGCGTTCTATAGATTGTCTATAAACAAAAGTTTTAAAACGCATAAGTTTCTTTTTGTTTATTGCTAGTCTATATACAATCTGTAGACAAAAGTTAATTTGAGTAAGTTTGCTTTTTGTCTAATCCCAGTGTATTGATTGTCTATAAACAAAAGTTGACTAATTCGTGTTATTTCCGTTTGTCAAATGCCAGTCTATAGACTGCCTAAAGATAGAAGCTAAAGTGGAGTTATTTAATTTTTTGCAGAATTAAAAGGTTTTAATTGAAATTTTATCACACGTGTGTACTGTGTGCAATTCTGCTACCTTTTTGTTTATATAACATCTAAGCATGCACTCCTTATTGCCCCATTGGGCCCTAGCTGTAAGGTATGTTAAAAAATAACTGAGGGGGCTCGTTAATTAATTGAAACACCATGTGAAATTGAGCAGGAATGTGTTTTTGTATATCTCATTAACACATTCTGGCGTACACGGCACGTATATATTTCCGCTCGTAACTCGCATGCTCACATTAGAACTAAAGATGTTTCCAGTAAGTATGTCGCACTCTATGGCTCACCGACTGGATGCTGCAAGGACTGTGTGGTTCTTTCCGCCTTCGTTGCTACAATGCAAAGGGCAATGTATTTCGTCGAACACTGGAAATCGCAGCTCTGAAGCGGGACGATGGGCAAACAGTGAACAGAGTACGACAGCTCTTTTTCAAGACACAAATAGCAGGGCCCACTGCAGTGCTTTCATTTTTATTACTATTCAATATACAGTATTTCGCCATTCTTTTCATATACGAAGCACTGTGCCCAGAAACCAATTTTGTTAAAAATATTTTGCGAATTAGCTGTGGCCCTTTCGCTAGCTCATTATATTTGTTCATTTTCACGATATTTCAGAAGGTAATATGTTAATTAAGATGTTCCTCAACAAATATGCATTTTTCTGTTTTCATTACGACGACGTGCAATGTAATATTAAATCGTGTTTCAGTAAGCGATTTCAAATTGATAATGTGTGTATGTACTTGCTTACATCTCCCGCTTAGAATATATTAATGTAAATTAACAGGGAACATCAATAAGAAAGAACTTGCAACTGAATCGCCCTAAGGGCGAGGCATCGATGGTGACACTGGCTCGGTGCAAATTTCAAAGAGATATCACTCGGCACTGCGGACACTAGCTGTCAAAGGCTCAAGTTTTCCACATGCTTGTGATCGTACACACAGACACGGCCGTGAGGGCAACAGCTGTTACAGATAGTAGTAAAAACGGACCGTTCGTTACATATCCTGTACAGGAACGGTCCACGAACGGTATGTTTAAACAGCAAGCACTCGAAATACAATTGAGGAATCGGTCAGAAGCGGCCTCCCCACTAAGAAGTTGCTTTTTTGTTCAGGCACTGCCGTGAAGGCCAAACCCCATATACGCGAAAATGCACGCGACAGCGACGAGCGACGCGACGTAGATCGTCTTCGCGCAAGCGGTCGCTTGGATGGGCAAACCCCATTCACGCGACGCCCTCGGTGAGCGATCTCCACTGTTGCTGGCATGAGGGCGTTTACTCGTACCAAAAGTGGCCCGTTCTCAGCGGTATGCAATGTAAAATACGATGTTTTGTTGCATAATGGTACATAAAATGTTTATCAATGTCTTGCAGCATTTTTTTCGATCCCATCACTGCTGCTACGTGCTGCCAAGCCGCGTCACAGACGGCGCGGGTCCCAGCGTTCGCGTTCAACAACGTCAACATTGCGCTCGTCGCCGTTGGTCATGTTGATGAACGTTGTTGTTGATGTGCGTCGATAAGAAAGTGGCGGCAATCAGCAATAAGTCACTGATGCATCTTATTCCGGTGTTTTGCTATTGGCTGCTTCAGCACAGCACTTCCGGCCGACGAGCGACGGACATGCGACGGATTCCAAATCTGAAAAACCGAGCGATCGCGCGAAATTGACCACGCAACACGTCGCGCGAACGGTTCGTTTCGTCGCTCATAGCATCGCGCGTCGCTGTCACGTGAATTTTTGCGCATATGGGGTTTCGCCTTGAATCGTGAAGGCGCGCGAGCGAACACGATAAGGAAGGGGAGAAAAGCGAGAACCGGTGCGGCAAACGAACGGAAGAGGGCGCGCCGGGCGCGCAGCTGCAACTCAGTTTCAAATCGCTCGCTGAGCGAGAGCCAATCAGTTCAAACCAGGGGGCGCGCAGGCGCACTGACGTTTAAGCCGTTCAGGCAGTTGAAGCATTGGTCGTTGTAAAAGAAGTTCTTGCAGCGCAGTGTATAACGCCGAAATAGGTTTGTTGCGCGCATGTATTTTTACCACGTTTATTAATATTACGTGCCGGTATCGTCGCTGGAAGTCGTGGAATGGACACGTACTTACACCGCGTGTCGGGACGGACGCATCGTTGTTTGATATGGAATCGTTGACGGCCATGTGTTGTCGTAGCCCCAACGAGCGCGAAGCTTTGAACAAGATCACAAACGCGCGACTTTTGACGAGGCTGTCGCCACAGCGAATATCGCTCTTCGATGAGTTCAAGAACGATGCCAAATCGCGTGACTGTGCATGAAGACTTTGTGTAGGTAAGGTTGCCCGAGCGGCGAGCTGCCATAATAGAGATGGTGTGCAAGAGGAAGTGTTTGATACGAAAGTATGCCTTGTACTAGTGTCTCTGCCTTCTGTGGTGTTCGTTATACGCTTCCGCGGAGCCGTTGCCGTGTGCGTCGATTAGAGCTAAAAACAGCCTGAAGAATACGCTTTGCATTGCGCGATGCTATGCTTGTGTTATGCAGGCCTTGTGTTGTTTCGCCCTTCTTCCTTGACTGTATGCAATGCGGCATCCTTGCATGAAATGACGTGCACATGCCGTGTCACTATAAAATTGAGTCTGCTTTTAAACATTACTGGTCGCCCCGTACCCTTTCTATGGTGGAAATGCAACAGACGTTATCGTTCAATAAGCATAGTTACCCGCCACGGTGGTCTAAATATATGGTTGTTAAGGTGCTCGACTGCTGACCCACAGGTCGCGGAGATCGAATCCCGGCCGCGGCGGTCGCTTTGCTTGAGGGCTCGCGAAGTGCTTGAGGCCCGTGTTCTTAGATTTAGGTGCACGTATAAAGAACCCCGGGTGGTCAAAATTTCTGGAACCCTCCACTACGGCGTCGCTCATAATCGTGGTTTTTGGATGTTAAACCCCATCAATTATTGTTATAAGCATGGTTATAAGCATGGTAACTCGCCACCTGGGCTACATGCGGTGCTGGCTGAGACTCCTAGGGATAACAAATACATAAGTACCCAACGAAGTAAACGGGGAAGCGCCAGACGTGTAACTAGAAGGTTGTGGATTCAGATCCCACCGACGGAAAGGGTGAGTTTTCGTCCACTGTAATCAATTTCAACGTACGCCATTATTACTACACTACAATTAAAGGGACACTAAAGAGAAACAATGAATTGGTTTAGATTGATAAATTGGGCTCTGAGAACTCTAATGTCGTTAATTTCGCCACCATAGGTTTATTAATAGAGGAGAAAACCAAGGTCAAGGTTTCATTTTTAAATTTCGCGCCGAAATCTTCCCGCGTGACGTCACTGATTTCAAAGTGTATTTATCTTATTTTGGCGCCATTTGCTCAATAAAATTACCCCAAACTTGGTATGTCAAGTCTCTGGCCCCCTCAGAGGACAATGTACTTCATTTTTACCGATTAGGAACTACGTAGTCCCTAGTAGGCGCCGTCAAAACATGTAACGTCACGGCGAATGGTGTGGAAACTTCAAGGTGGCGTCGCCACCCACATTTTGTTTTTGCGTAGTTTCGTGCTTACTAAGCATCTTCTCGCAGCAAGCGTGGTGGTTTTGGTATCGTGAAAGAGTAATTTACTAATATGAGAAAAATCGTTTTGCTCTTCAGTGCCCCTTTAAAGACGACAATTAATGTCCGCCATGCTTTCCCTGGCTTAATTGTCTGTTCGATTAATTTGGTTGTGTCTAACAAAGAAACGAGGCCCTTCGAAAAAATTCCCATTCGCTCGTTCATTAGGTTTGTACACGAGGCTCACTGTAAGGCAATTCATTTGTCTGAAACACGTTTTGAACTGGTAGTAACAGTAAGTACACAAATACAACTACAAACTTAATTCATTCGAAGTAGCACACCACGTATATGTAAATTATCGTTGGTGGATGTGAGCTTCAGTTCAATTAAACTTGTTAAGCGAGTGCATGCTCTCCTTGTTGCTGCATCTGTGTGAGAAAAATTGGGGCAGATATTGGTTCTGCTACTCCATATTTTCTTTGTTTGATGAACCATACATCGTCTGTCTAGTAAAAGTTCTATTAACGGAGAAGTAGCTTCGTTACATTGTATGCAAAAATGGGTCTGCATTTGTTTTTCGCGCATGCTTTGTCGTAAATTTTTATATTTTTGTATCTTTTTCTGATTAAAGCTCTGTTGTAAGTCAGCGCTTGTGCTTGTCATTCTTTTCTGTGTGCTTTGCCTCGTTTTCTTTTCCAGAATTTATTGGGATAAATTTATACATCACTAATCTACAGGAACTGCCTCTAGGCAATCTGTAGACCACAGTATATTTGTGAGGTAATAAGTCCGTAGACACTCTATATACTGGGTCATAGGAATAGCCTATGGATAGTCTACAGACATTTGTCTGTGGATATTTTATAGACAAAAGTAAACCAAAGTAGATTTATATGAGCCTATAGACTTTTGTTTATAGACATTCAGCAGACATCGGTTTAAACGCATGAATTTTTATTAATCTACAGACCTTCTATAGCCAATCTATAGACTTAGACTTTCTTGTAGACTGGTCTATAAAAACGAGTGTGGCCACTATTCCATAGACTGTCTATAGACCAGTCTAAAGAACTCAGCTATAGAACGTCAATTGATTTTATAGACAGATGTCTACAAACTTTATATGGACTATCTAAACATATTTTTGTAAGGGCAGTAGTAGTTAAGGTGGTAACGAAGGACGTTGCTGTTAGTTATAACTACATGCGGGGACACGTGTACTGGGCGGGAACTGCACACGTCGCACATGAAACAGGGTCGTTACCGTGCGTCGGTCTATTGCTCTTGTGCTGGTATTTTACGTCAACAAAGACGCCATTTTGGGCGTGGCGTAATGTCAAGAGGAACTGCAAACAATCCGTTCATTTGTTCCAGCGCGCTGACGTGACATAGGGCACTTTCAAAATCTCTGCATGTTGTTCTCGCTAAATTGACTGGAACCCTGCCACCTGTTTTCTGACACTTAAAGAGACACCAATGTGAAACAACGAATTGGTTTATATTAATAAACTTTACTTTGAAAACTCTAACGTCGTTAATTTCACCGTCACAGCTTTAATAATACAGGAGAAAACAGAGGTATAAAGCTCGTTTTTACATTTCGTGCCGAAATATCCGCGCGGGACGCCACGGATTGCAAAGTGCATTGTTCATATTTCGGTGACATTGGCCCAAAGAAATTTCTCGAAACTTGGTATGTTAACTCTGTGGTCCCCTCAGAGGACAATGTGCTTCATTGTTATCGATTAATAACGACGTAGGTCCTAGTGGATGCCGTTAAAATCTATGAGATCAGGGCGATTGGTGTGGGAACTTCGAGATGGCGTCACCCCTCCCCCACGCCCCCGCATTTTCTTTTTGAGCGTTTTCTCGCCTACGAAGCTGCTTCTCGCGGGGCAAGCTTGGTGATTTCGGTATTGTGAAAATTTAATTTACTAATACGAGAAAAATCGGCTTTCTCTTTGGTGTCCCTTTAATACTTCTACCGATCGCGCCCGAATCGCAGTCTTTTATATGTGTTAGTTCCCCATGAAAATGCGTGAGAATTCTACGGCTATTTCCCTCAACAAATCTAGCCTCCCGCCGTAAGCAACGTGTAAGGTAAGCAAGTCTATCCTGGAGAGAGTGAAATAACTGTCAAGATGACAGCAACAGTGAACCCAGAAATAATTTTAGCTTAATGGAGTGTAGACACCAAAATCGGGTGGTAACTGACAGCTTGAGCTTTGCGTTCTTGCAAGACACGTTGTAGGACGATTCACACAGTGAGATGCTCAACCAGCGCACGTTCCCGCCTAGGAGCCAGAAAACTCGGCGTCTGATTTTATTTTTTTCCCCTTATTTTAACATTTTATGCTTAACGTTTTCACACCTCTCTCTTCTCGTCTTTCTCTCCCCACTACCCTTCCCCACGCAGAGTTGCAAGTGAGCGATTTCCATTTGGCAGCTAAATTATCTGCCTTTCAATAAACGGCTCTTTTCTATGTGACGAATTTTTGCAGTAGAGAAGTAACTTAAAAGGGCCATGAAACATGTTTTCAAGTAATCGTAGAATGACCTCATAAGCAGAGTTAAGTGCCCCACATTTACAAATCTATCGCCGCAAAAAATGTTCAACTCCGTCAATAACAAGTGGAGTTACAGAGGCTTGTCGCACGCTTTGAGCACGCTGACGTGTCAGTGTTCTCCTATATAACAGAGACTGTGAGCGCTCGGCGGCATGAGTATATGATCTACCGATAAGATGGGTCAGCCTAAGAAGGTGCTCTCTTCCAAGGAAGAAGAGGAGGGATATCGAAGGAAACGAGAAGCCGATCACGAGCATGTTAAGGTACGTGCACACTGGCGGAAAGCATGCCACGGCAGCGTCCCGCCCGTCGGCGACTTCGCTCGGCAAGCAACGGCGCGCTGTCCACATTGCTGGTGCGTGAGTTATGAGAAAAGAGTGGACATGTCGATGCGCGCGCACCCGCCGGCTCGCGGCTTCTCCCCGACAAGCGTAGAGAGGTGGCGCGGGTGAGGAGAACATTGTCCAGTTGCTATGAAGACACCCGTGTGATGAGGAAAAGCAGGCGCTGACTGGTGGTTTGCTAGCGCGACAGCCAGCGGCAGCAGCGATAATAGGCCAGGAAGCGATTCGCACGACTGGAGAGGAGCGTTGGCGCTCCGAAGGAGAGAAAAGTGGCGTCTCGTGAGCGGCGCGCTGGAGAGGGTCGCCCCGCCAGTGTCTTCGTACCTTTAAAGGGACACTAAAGAGAAACAATGAATTGGTTTAGATTGATAAAGTGTGCTCGGAGAACTCTTGTGTAGTTTATTTCACCACCATAGGTTTATCATTAGAGGAAAAAACCAAGTTCAAAGATTCATTTTTAAATTTCGCGCCGAACTTTGTAATTCGTGACGTAAAAGATTTCAAAGAGCATTTAACGTATTTTGGCGCCACTGGCTCGACGATGTTTCCACAAACTCGTTATGTCAAGTCACTGGCCCCCTCAGAGGTCAATGTGCTTCGATTTAACATATCAGGAACTACGTAGGCCCAAGCAGGCGCCCTCAAAAATATGTAACGTCACGGCAAATGGTGCGGGAATTCCAAGGTGGCGTCGCCACCTGTATTTTCTTCTTGCGCGTTTTCTCGCTTATTGAGCGTCTTCTCGCAGCAAGCGTGGTGTTTTTGGTATCGTGGAAGACTACTTTACTAATGCGAGAAAAATCGTTTTGCTCTTTAGTGTCCTACACTACACTAACTACAGAAGAAATTGTGTCTGGCCTAGTTAGTGTTTACTGCTTGGCACCTTGACCGCAAACAAAAGACGAGGTCAGTGGAAGGTACGACAACACGGGAGGTGTTCTTCCTTCCACTGTACTCATCTTTTATTTGCGGTAAAGATGTCAAGCAGTGTTAAGCGTCCTCGAGAAGATACTGTATTCTGTGCTAGGAACATCCGTCCCAGAGCAGTATGTCATACAAAAAATTCGGGAGCGCTTCCCCATAGAGAAAATGGCGGCAAGCGAAGCTACAAGTGGGCGTGCCTAACATACTGCTTTTCTTTATTTATTTATTTATTTATTTATTTATTTATTTATTTATTTATTTATTTATTTCTTTCTTTCTTTCTTTCTTTCTTTCCTTCCTTCCTTCCTTCCTTCCTTCCTTCCTTCCTTCCTTCCTTTCTTTCTTTCTTTCTCTCTTTCTTTCTTTCTTTCTTTCTTTCTTTCTTTCTTTCTTTCTTTCTTTCTTCTTCTTTCTTTCTTTCTTTCTTTCTAGGTTGCGGACGACCCCGGGGCGCTGTTTTCGGGCGGAATCGGCCTGGCGTCTTTGATGTTTTTCCAGCGTTCGTCAGCCTGTGGAACGGCCCGAAGAAGGCATCACGAGATCATGGAAACGCGGTTTAAAAATTCAATTTTCTCAAAGTCGGAATTCTCCTGAAATGTGAAATTCCTGTTGCCGACCTTAGGCATTGTCCAGCAGATCGCTTTTAGTCCGCCAACATGAATTATTGCAATGAAGCGCCCACAGCGAGTTTACTGCTTCCCAGTTAAAAGTTCTTTAATAAAAAACAGAGAATTCAGCCGGCGTGAGAATTCAGAGGCGACTACATACTACTCTGTATAGGGGAAAGGCATTGAGGACAAAGGCCCTAGGAGAAGGAGGGCAGGAAAAGGAAAGGAAAAAAGAAATATTATGATCGTGGTATGTGCATGTGACAACGTAATGGCTGTGGTGTAAGTTACTTTACATTTTATCAATTCGGTTAATGTCCTCGAAGAAACTGAAAAGAAATCTTAAAATTTGACGTTGCTGATGCTCGAAGGTTCAGACATAGGTTCAAGTATTTTCCCGAGACCTAGCGGTGCTTGGGAAGTGGAGCATAATCTACTTTGGAGACAAGTTCTTCCTTCTATGTATGCCTAGCAATCCAACGAAATATGTTGCATTGCTTCTAACGCACCGCAGTTGTTGCAGTATGGGTCAATGGTCAAACCAAGGCAGCACATGTAGCTATCAGTGAATGCTGCGTCGAGGCGAAGTCGATGATAGAGTGTCTCAAAGTGATGAGGAATGAGATGCGAAAGTCTTGATTTCAAGTCTGCGTCTATAGAACGGTGACAGAGATCTTGAGGCGCGAGAATCCAAAATCGATTTCTTTCCTCGTGGCCATACCTTTTTTGACATTGCTGCTGCATCTGATTTAGTGAAGTATGCTCACCGAATTTTCCTTAAGTATAAACGACCCAGCCAAGTGAAGCTCCGCCATCAGAAGCCCCAACAAGGGGGATCAGCTTTGGGCCGTCCAGAGAGCCCACGATGCGGCGGTCAGGCTAAGCCTGCCCGTCCCAACGTGGGAGAAGCCCACTGCGCGCTAGTCGCGTCTCTCAGGACTATATTTAATAAAGTTCCACCATCCATCCACCCACATTCGCTTTCTCATTTCTCTGTGTGCCGCAGTGTCTGAGAATCCACTGAAACATGACAGCGTGGCCAGAAAATGAGGCCATGTGATGGTTATAACCGATGTCTCTGACCACTGGATGTTGTTTATGAGTGGCATTGATGTTGCTCCTGTTCTGTAGGGCTGCTTTCGAATCTATTACGATAGCCCGTCGTCCAGGAGGTTGCCGCTGGAAGGAAAAGATGGCTTTCTCTATTGCATGCAGTTCAGCTGATGTGCTTGGTGTTAGCCGTTCAAGACGGTAAGAGTGGGTGAATAAACTTTATTTTAAAAGTGGTCTGGCAGATTTTTTCGGGTGAGCCGGCCGGAAGAGGGGATCAACCTCTGCCCCGCCCCACCCTCCGTCGATGATGATGGTGGTGGTGGAGGTGCATCAGGTGACGGCCCGAATACGGTAAGAGAAACTGAATTTCTGAGCATTTCTGCCCATAATGGTAAGTCTATTTTTGGAAATCTTACATTTCTCGATTTTTTTTATTTTTCGATGAGGCCTTTATCATTAGTGATGAGGGCCTCAACTTTTTTGACTGCTTTTTAGCTAGATCAATTGTTGCAAGCCGTGACATTAGACATACGTTGAGCCTGATCATTGGTCATAAGCGCCTGAACTTTTTCAAAGCAGACCTGTCAGTGGAACCTCAAAAATTTACAAAGGGCTAGCCCTTTTGTTCAGAAATTCTGAGAAAAACAGCGTCACAAAAATCGAGCCGAATTAAAAAAGTGAGAACACAGTGTGTACTAAAGCTATGAACGTAATATTTCGGTAAGAACATTCTAAAAATAAATGTATCAAAATGCAACAGCAGCATTGGCGACCTCTGCCACCATTTGCCAGCTCTGCGGTGAGCACCTTGCTAAAAAGGTGCTCACGAAATCTGTTTTCCGAAGGCTTCGAAGAGCTACAGCCTTACCATTTCGGCCAGAAATGCACCCTAAAGAAATTTCATGAAAATACGACGAAACATCGAAATATCGAAAAATTCAGAATCTCCAGTGCCTCCAGGCATACCATACTAGCCAGAAATGCTGCGACATTTAATTTTACCGAAATGCGATGAACCTTTAAAAATAAAAAAAATCCTACATTTCCAAAGGCTATAAGCTTACCATTTTGTTGTAAGATTGTAAGCAATGATTTAACTTTGTCAAAATATCACGAATCTTCAAGAAATAAAAAAAAATTGAGGATTACCTTTATCGTCAAGAAGGCCAGCGAAATTTATTAACGAATTGCTGGGTGTACCAAAGCTCGGAAACGGAACCACAGCGTTTAATACTGAAGTATGGGCCGCATAATCTACAGACGAACTTTTTAACTCTGTTATCTCGTCAGTTCCAGTAGCCGAGTTGGTAAGGTGCTCAGCTCGTAACCGAAAGGGCGGCGGTTCGAAACACAGCGCCGGCATTATTGCGCAAAAAAAGAAAGAAAACGATATGGTGATGTGGGTACCGATGCTACAGTCCACTTTTTTTTAAAACATGAGCTGCAGTAGTAAGCAGACCAACTTCAAAACAGCGCATCGTGCGCTTTGCTGATAGGTGAGTGCGTATGGTGTTCAGTTCATAACCGAAAGGGCGGTGGTTCGAATCACACAGCTGGCATTGCTCAGATACAAGGCAGCTTGATGTAATATGCAGACCATCTGTTCATCTCGATAGGCCTAAATGCAGGGCCTCCTTTTTTTTTTTACAAAACAAAAAATAACGTTATTTTTCATAAAAAATAGGGGCACGTTACTAACGACATGGGACCGTAAAGACGAGTCCTGGGATTGAAGCAGAACAGGAAGCAGAGGGCGAAGAAAGCGCTTGCCTGTCCATGATGATGATAATTTCGAGTCACGACATCTTGCGACGAGCTTGACAGCATAGCTGTTAAATGTTGAGAACCTCATCACCGATGACGAGGCTCAACTTTTGTCTGACGTCACGCCTTGCAACGAGTGATCTAGCTAAGTGCCTTCTGGGCTGAAGGTTCCCCTGAAACGTTTGCTTCATCGCAACAGATGCCGAAAGCCAGTCAAAAAAGTTGAGGCCCTTATCACCTATGATAAGGCTCAACTTTTGTCTGACGTCACACCTCGCAGCAATCGACATAAGTGCCTTCCGAGCTGAAGCTTCCCCTAAGACGTTCGCTTCACAGCAATAGATGTCCAAAACCAGTCGAAAAAGTTGAGGGCCTTATCACCTATGATAAGGCTCAACTTTTGTCTGACGTCACACCTCGCAGCGACCGACATAACTAAGTGCCTTCCGAGCTGAAGCTTCCCCTGAGACGTTTGCTTCACCGCAATAGATGCCCAAAACCAGTCGAAAAAGTTGAGGCCCTTATCACCGATGATAAGGCTCAACTTTTGTCTGACGTCACACCTCGCAGCAATCGACATAACTAAGTGCCTTCCGAGCTGAAGCTTCCCCTAAGACGTTTGCTTCACCGCAATAGATGCCCAAAACCAGTCGAAAAAGTTGAGGCCCTTATCACCTATGATAAGGCTCAACTTTTGTCTGACGTCACACCTCGCAGCAATCGACATAACTAAGTGCCTTCCGAGCTGAAGCTTCCCTAAGACGTTCGCTTCACAGCAATAGATGTCCAAAACCACTAAAAAAAGTTGAGGCCCTTATCACCTATGATAAGGCTCAACTTTTGTCAGACGTCACACCTCGCAGCGATCGACATAACTAAGTGCCTTCCGAGCTGAAACTTCCCCTGAAACGTTTGCTTAGCCGCAATAGATGGCCAAAACCAGTCAAAAAAGTTGGGGCCCTTATCACCTATGATAAGGCTCAACTTTTGTCTGACGTCACACCTCGCAGCGATCGACATAACTAAGTGCCTTCCGAGCTGAAGCTTCCCCTTTCACCGCAATAGGTGGCCAAAACCAGTAAAAAAAAGTTGAGGCCCTTATCACCGATGATAAGGCTCAACTTTTGTCTGACGTCACACCTCGCAGCGATCGACATAACTAAGTGCCTTCCGAGCTGAAGCTTCCCCTTTCACCGCAATAGATGGCCAAAACCAGTAAAAAAAGTTGAGGCCCTTATCACCTATGATAAGGCTCAACTTTTGTCTGACGTCACACCTCGCAGCGATCGACATAACTAAGTGCCTTCCGAGCTGAAGCTTCCCCTTTCACCGCAATAGATGGCCAAAACTAGTCGAAAAAGTTGAGGCCCTTATCACCCATGATAAGGCTCAACTTTTGTCTGACGTCACACCTTTTACTATACGTATTTTTCGTCCCTCAGGTGTCAGAAACAGCAACCACACAAAAAAAAAAAATTCCCACGGTCCGTATTGCAAGGAAGCCAACCTCCTGTCACGTACGTGGGGTGGAGAGGGCATCGCATAATGCGACACTCTTGCCGTTTTAACAGAGAAAAGCTGCTCTAGCTCGGCGTAATGTGTGTGGAGTGTGTGACCGCGCTCGAAAACTATCATCATCATGAACGGTTATGTGCCACACAATTAGGACAAACCCCACTACTCACCACTACGGCGTGGCCTGTAATAACCTTGAGAGCGAGCTCAGAGAAAGAAAGAAAGAAAGAAAGAAAGAAAGAAAGAAATAAAGAAAGAAAGAAAGAAAGAAAGAAAGAAAGAAAGAAAGAAAGGCGGTAAGAAAAATTTAAAGAGAAAAATTCTTGCCCAAAAGGAATTCTTCACGAGGCGGGATTCGAACCCGCGTCCCGCCGATTTGGAGTCGAGCGTCCTAACCACTAGGCTATTGAGGCACGCTAGCAGCGCACGGCAAATTCCTTGTATAGTACAGTGTATAGAGGGGTGGAAAAGGGTGGTGGCCTGAGGAGGAAAGATGTGATGGTGAGGAGGAGGGAAAGAGGCGGGGTAGAGCTAAGCGTAGCACAGAAAAAATGAGAAAGAAAAGTGAGATCGAGGAGGAAGCCGCGCATCTCGAAGCGAGCCGTTCCGGCCGCGGACCGTGTGTTCCAGCTCTGATACGGAACAAGATGCTGAGTTGACGTCGAGAAATGTTGTGTAAGCGATAAGGGTCTCGACTTTTCCGGCCACTATTCGACAGCTATTGCCGTGATGCAAACGCATCAGTGGAACATTTACCTTAGAAGGTTATACGTGCATGACCAAGCAGGTGTATCAAACTCGAATTATTATGAAAGAAGGTATGTAGAGCAAGATGTAGAGTATGTAGAGGTTTGATTATTTAAAGGAAGTTTGCTCATCACACAGATTCGCTACGCTGAGGGTATTCAGGTAAGGTTTGTGGTTTGACTGAGTAGTTGCGCTTTTGATAGCATAAGCATGCTGTTACTCTAAATAAGCTGAATGCAGCGCAGTGAGGAAAATTTTTCATCTGCGTAAACATTTCCATGCCGACTCAATGAGAAAACCTTACCTGTTCGTCCGTCCCTCTTTTATGAAACACGAATCGCTGGAAATAAATAAAAAAAAATTCTTGGCAATGTTGGGTTTCGATAATACCACCACTACCACCTCATTAAATGAAATGAATTTTGGGTATATTTTCGGACGGAAGAATAAGCCTATCCTTTGAAAATGTTGTACTTCTCGGTTGTTAAATTTTCGTCAATTTTAGATGAAATGCATTTTCGGTCTATTTTCGGACTAAATGGTAAGCCTTTGGAAATGTATTTTTCGCTTGTTAGAAGTTTCGTCGATTCTAGATGAAATGAATTTTCGATCTATTTTCAGACAAGATGGTAAGCCTATAGCCTCAAATGGCTTCATTAAAGGAGTTTATTGCCTCACAAATCAACTGCTGCAAAAAAATTTCACAATCCGTCAAATACTAGCGGAGTTACGGGGATTTGTCGCACGCTGTAGTCGATTTCTCTCTTCTCTTGTCCCGACGAACGCGCTGGAAGCTAAGTAGGAAGGGATGGTACGGGGGAAGGAAGTCACGTCAACCCCGCATCGTGACCTTGAGCACTTTTTTTGTTTCTTTGAACGCGCGGCTAACCTTCAGTGAGAGCGCGGGAACGTAGCGGCCTACCGCGGCGGGCGCAGTGACTATGCAGTCAACGATGCTCAAATATAAGTTTGTGCCGTCATTTGTAGAGAGTAGAGTGAGCGATGTTTAGCTGACTTTGAGATTTACTTGTAAAATCCAGGCCACGTGCTGCGCTTGGTTTGGCTCACCTGCTTTCAGGAGACTCGACTACCGATCGGCAGCGTTTTCTGACCATGATGAAAAAGTGTTGCAGGGCCCCTTTAAAAGTTTCATGGTCAACTAGTTGTGCGCTGACTAAATACCTTACCTGCTTCTTTCGCTGCGGTGCTGCAAACACCATGTAGCAGAATGTTTAGCTGTGGTGGCAACAAGCAGTTCCGGATGGATCGACACTCATCTCCTTCTCTCATTTCGTTTTATTTTATTCCTTAGCGCACTTTGCCATGTGTGAGGTAGCAAACCGGCCGGTAGGCCTCCAAGCTTTTGCTTTATCTAGTCTCTCTTTTTCTCGTTTCAGGAAAACATGACTAATAGTAGGATTACAGTAGAAAAGGGGAGAGGGGGAGGCAGATTAGGGAAGGTAATAAGAGGGCTTAGCAATTTATTTACTTGGACGACTTTGCTGATAAATGATGAAGAAAATAAGAGCGCTCAAAAAGGCGAGCCTGAGACTCGTACAAAGGAATGTCCTAACTAAGTTAATTGTACTGTGTTCCAAATTGATTGTGTCTGTTCCCTTATCTGTTATTAGGGGCAAAACGTAACTAACTTAGGGATGTCGACGGGGTCGAAATTCCTGCTGTAGACCAAGATGACAGATATTCCATCATGTTTAAAATGAGAAGTTTAGGGAAAGGTGGAGCTTAGGGAAAGGAGTTTAGGAAAGGAGCGAAAGGTGATGGTTTGAAGTGATAAAAAATCGTTCAACAGGGAATGTCCCCGGAGCCAGCATTTAGACAAGAATATTCGTCTTCGTCATGGCAGCCCTGAAACGAAACAATCTTGAAACAGTTTTCCTTGGTCACAGATAAATATAGTACAAGTCGTTCGTTTTGTGTTCCATACTTTTTTAATAAACTCTCACAACATCAACTCACGGGTGCAGTAGCACAGCGAACAGCAAGTGGGGATCCGAAACCAAAAACAAAACTGTGCTGAAACACGAAGATAGGATGCGCGCATCGTTTATCGCACGCTCCTAGAAACCGTGCCTGTGACAAATAACTTAGTAACAGTCTGTACAAAAGTAAATCGAGTAAGTGAAACAGAAGGCTTCGTTGTACATCGCATCCATTCACAACAGAAAGTGAGAGCGTTAAAACAAAAATGAATACCTCTCTTACAGGTGCATCTTTCTGTGGTTCCTGTCAATGACACACACACACTAACAGATTCGGTTGGTATATTTTATATATTAACTTTTCAAAAGAGAAAGCTTTTAACACAAAACGACACACGTAACTTTGACGTCAATATAGGCAAATTCCTGTGCTGAAGATGCAATCACCTCGTCCGGCCAGATATTGATACTGAAAAAGGAGGTCGACATCGAGCACTGCCTCTTTAAATTTCATGCTTCAGCTACAGGAACGCCATTTTACTACAGCTGGAACAAATTCAGTGAAATTTGTTGCACTTGAAAGAAAACAAATGGTGCATTATAGTCACTCATGGAGTATATTTATAACATATTGGCATTCACTTGTTTAGTCATTCACTCAGGTAATGCTTCCTCTAAATTCATGAACGGTCAGACCATGTGACCTACCATTTGGCGTGCAGTTTCAAAACAAACGTGCTGCTGGGATGAAGTACTGTAAGGTTAACACATTCACGCAGTTAGGAACGATTTGGCCGGGCTCTGTAAGATTCAATGTGAGCGCAAACCAATTAAAACGATCAATAAAGATTGTTCATTCCCAGTCGCGAAATTTGAAAATTAAGGAGGAAGTAGCAAGAAAAATTCTTTAACTGCCGATATTAAGGGAAAATATCTCTCTTACCGTTTGTTGGAAAGCTACAAGAAGTATCTAAATTGGGTGCAGCAGCGATAAGCATCATATAAGCTCATCCCATTATTAACAGCCTTACATATCGTGTGCGTTGTCAATGCCAAATAGGAAAATGACACATCTTCTTAGTTAATACCCTCAGGGCAACTATTTCAGAAGCGAATCGCTGTTGATCAGAAGATATTCAACGCTGAAGTAAAAGCCAGAATATTTACTTTCTGCATCTATACCGCACTAAGACCAAGTAGCATAAAATTATGTTTTCTAACGTACAATTACGATAGTCATAGTTACTAAGGGGATAGGTTTTTTCACAAACTGGCGACAATGCTGTACATTTCATTTGGAGTTTGGGTCAATTAATTCGCTTTGCCCCAGTACGTGAGCCGGTTTCTGAGTATAATCAGTTGTGAAATATTTATAAATGTCAAGCTGAAAAAAAATTTTTTTTGTCTTTGCTGCATATGTTCACGAATATTCATCCGCTTTGCTGGAACACGTGCTACACACATCGCAAAGCTCATCTATACAGCAGACCAAACGATTCCGACGTGCGCTGTCAAGTTCAACGCACATCACACATTATAAAAGGCTATGACTATCAGAGCGTAATACTTGTGTTCATGGTCTGCTAGAAACAAAAAGGACCACCTTGCATACAGCGAGCTTAGTTTTGGGCTGTTTTAAGCTATTGAAAATGGATCTGTACAGCAGAAGCAGCGCCGTAAAATTTGCTAAGTGACAGTTCCAACCATATGGGACTCCACAAATAGACTTGAAAGTACAACTGAGGTAGGCAAGTGCCCATTGCGCTTAACCTAAGGTAATCAGTGAAAGGTAGGCTTGAGTGCCAAATTTAATTACGAAGCCCCTGTTTGAATACGCTCAGAGGAAATGTTTCAAGCCATATGAATGCTGGTTTGGCCAATGACTAACATCTTTCCCTTAAAGCTACAAACAATTTCTTTGTACAGTGCAGCAACCTCAAACTACAGCTATGCTGAAAAAAAGCCTCAATCGAAAACTACTCATTGCATACACCAAAATAACTGACGCCGCGAAATTAGAGCTATTTTATAACATTTTTTTTTGTTTAGTGCTTCACAACTGTCATCACTTCTAGTTGCAACGAAAGGTCGTCGAAAATTAAATTTTTAATCACGTTCATCAATTACTCGATCTTAACTTTTCAGTGTAAGAGTGGTAGTCACGGGACAAAGTTGCATTCTTAAGCGTGAAGTGTTTTTACTAACAAAGAATGGACTCGCTCGGTTCCCACAAAATTATTCCTGATGAGCTTTGAGTTAACAGTAATCAGAAACTTTTTTCTCATGTTTTTAATTTGGCATACGTTACTACAAAGATTAATTTCCTGGTCGCACAACTAAACTTTATTATGTAACTGAACAGGAAAATCGAAGACTGCCTAGAAGTACCGTCCTCATCCATTGAAGGTTCCCGGCTTTTAGACGTCACTCAATGTCAATAAGAATATTCTCTTTGCAGCAACGACGTGAGGCCAATAAGCATGACTGTGTTGTTGTGTTTTCGCAACAAAAGCTCTAACCGTTCCCCTTCTTTCATTTCTTTGCAGTAAGTTATTTAGGAAGGCTGACGGTAACTGTATTTTACCAGCTTAGTGGTATAACTAGGTGTTTTTTGCTTCATTCATTTCGGTTCTAAGACATTGTATTGGTATGCAAAAGTGACTGTTCCAAGAAAACTGAAATTTCACTGCACATTGTATCATGCCACGCTGTTCGAAACATTGTGACAGCTACTTGTCTAGGTTTCTATATTTTGTTGTGCAAATGTGAACCGTTGTGTCGTTCAAGCAAAACAGCTATTATGTGCATCTTAAGCAACATAAGCAACGTTACAAGCCGCGTGTAAAATGAATAGGTTTTGCTGTCATACTGACAATGGTGCAGTTGTGGGCATTTGGTTCTACTTGATTTTCATGCAGTGCGAACGAAAATTATTTGTTCCACTACCTGAACGCATACTGCTTGTTGAGCACAGTTGCCAACTTTTTTCTTGCGTTAATGACACATTCTATTACATACAAATAAGACGTCCCTCTACTGCCTACTCAATACAGATCACCTGCAAGCATTACTCAATCTAAACACTGACACCTGTCGAAATGGTCACCGTCTGCATGCCACAAAAGCAAATGCCGACTTCGGCACTGGAAATCTTCATTGAGTGTATAGTTGTCAAACAGCGGTTCTCTTCATTTGACACCTGCTTTTGCATCGTGGGACATGCAGTACGTTCCCGAACACCACTCAACCAAATCACGGCGCCACTGTCGCGGAGAGCAGCTTCTGTGTTCATTCACAACGCTTCTCCTATTCAAAAGTGCTTAGACGCTTCAGAGGGTGATCATTCCGCGTCACAGCAATCACAAGTAAAAATATAACACTCATACACAATTGCTTCCGACGACGTCCATTTGTCTGAAAAGTGTCACACAGTGCGCTTGACGTACTCACTGGCAGAACAGACGTTCGCACGGCTTGCGTAACATCTACACCAACACCACACAAAGATCTTCGCACATATATTTGTAACCACGCACGTTCCATTCTGAACCCGCTGTAGTACTTCTTCAGTAAGGCACTATAGTGGATGTTTATAGCCCGCTGACGATAATGAGCGCTCCTCGCACATCCCAACTACGCGACAACACTTGCGACGACCACTTAAAGCTGCTTCCGTTCTTCCTTGAAGGCGACGTCAGGGATCCGCAGACGAGTGCTACATGGAGCTCACACGAACCACCGGATATGCACATCTCACAACGGTGTGATATATGCACTGGATGAACGACCACTATTAAGGTCGGTCGACACTGCGAGATTACCGGCAGTCTCAAGTTCTTCACCAGCAAGAAACGCCAATGTCATGAGCTGTCGCTTCTTTACCTTCAAAAACATCAAACGCAGGCTCACAAGGCACCGAAGTCGTTACACTGTGTGATCAAGATACAACGGCGCAAAACTTGGCGTTCACATCCAAACAATGGCGAGAGCTCTGGTGGAGAGGTCACACATCGTGACTCTGTAGCGTCGAGGACATGTGGTGACCGTTCGCGTTCATGCCCGCTGCCGGTCCCCTGTTGCTGCCGTACGCATGGTGGGCGTGATGGCTGACGTTGTTATTGTTGTTGTTTTGTCTGGGGGGCGCGTGTGGTGGCGAAGGCGGGACGCCAAGGTTGATCCTGGCCACGCTGGTGGCAGTGGTGGGCGAGGTCAAGTTCTGTCCGTTGACCGTGACGTTGGCGTAGATTGGCTGTGGTCCAGCGGCGAAGGTGACCAGGCCGTTCGGATTGTGCCGGATGCCGTTGCTGTAAGGGGCGCTGCTGTTGGCGTCAGCAGCCTCGAGCGCTAATCGGGAGAAGGACATCACCGTGGCATTGTCCTTCTCCAGGCCACGGTTCACGTCAACGTTCTCCGTGTTCTTCACCCGCTGGGCCTTCCTGTAGGGGGCGATACTGATTACACTGGCTAACGCGTCATCTGAACTGGCGGATCTGATTCGCCCATGTATTTTATTGATCGTTAGAAATCCCAACGCCTGATATGACTAGAGTCCTTAAACATAGCATTTCAACATAGTATAACATTTAAATATTGTTTGACTACACGACTTTATAGATAATACCCCGTATGATTATTTCCTTATTATATGTTTTATCTTTGCTGGTGTTGCTTTGTATTTGTTACCGATGCTGCATTGACTAATTATTTAGTACTGCCCTTCTCCTTATTATGGGATCTGGTACACACTGCTCAGGGTTGCCACTGACTTTCGAGTAAATGTCGCCAAACGACGAGCAGAAAGTCGCCAAAAGTCGCCATTTTTTTACAAATTTCGCCAAAAAAAGTCGCCATTCTAGATATGTGCGGCATATCCTAGCAATAAGAATTTCCACTGATGTATAGCCCCGTAGAATACAGTGCCATTCAAAGCCCTTAAAGTATATTGACATTTCTCAATGCCAGGCGCATCGCCCCTTCACCATGGGAGTGCTTGGTGCACCTGGTTCTCCGACTAGCCGCAAGATGTGCGCGGAGGCGCAAGTATGAAAGGATAAAACGCTCATGATATCCTTCCATCCCTGTCCGCTCGTTTCAAAGGTAAAAGTGTGGTAAACCTTAGGCGAAAGCCGCGAAGGCGTTGTATGTAGACAGCTTTACATCCCCTCATATGAAAAAAAGGATTAACAGGTTTATTGAAAGTAGTAAGACAGAATTCTTACAGGTATCGTTCATTAGTGAGTCATGCCTTTCAGTGTGAACTAATATGATACGGGACGCCACTGTCCCTTTCATATATAATCACTCGAGTAGGGGATACTGCAGCGGTGAACAGGTCGCCAAGCTATTCAGAATAGTTGGAGCTTCGGCGGAACAAATGGCTGGAACACACGACCAACCCGTCATACAGCCCCTTCAGAAGCGAAACTTTAGCGAAGCTCTGAAGCATCTAGATGAATCTAGATGAATTGAGTTAGAAGCATCTAGATGAATTGAGGAGATACACGCGAGTTACTGGATGTACATATAGAACGGCGCGCAATGTGCACCTCAAAACCCAGAAAAATACAGAGAATAGTGCCGCTCATTCGTTGGGAAGGCACTGAGCTTAGGATGCATAACTCAGTGGAGACCTAAGCTGAAAATCGCCAAAAATTCGCCATGTCGCCATTCATAATTTTAGGTCGCCACGGGCCTCTCAAATTCGCCAATTTGGCGAAAAGTAGCCACCATTGGCAACCCTGACACTGCTGTTCATGCATATTGTGTTATGAAAGTACTACGGAAGTTTACTTTTTTGTACTGCCCCCTTACACAAGGCCTCAACGGAGACCTGCAAGGTATTTTTAAATAAATAAATAAATAAATAAATAAATAAATAAATAAATAAATAAATAAATAAATAAATAAATAAATAGGAAAGCGGGAACTAAGCCTTCATGTTTCCCATGAAAGTATCAATCTATGCTAACTTAAAGCATCACCAATCATGACGTTCCTCGTGGTAATTAAAACTATCATTGTTTTACCTATAAGTCGGGACTTTGCAAATTTATTTGCGACTGAACACGGCTGTTTCACCTACAACTTTAGCACAAAACGGTGCTCTAAATTCTAACTAAACTTCGTCCAAAGTAACCGCAACAAAATTTTGACGCCGACTTCTGTTTTCAGTAAAGTGAGTGCACTACAACGGCTTACTAACGACGCGTAATGCTCAGCTAACCCACCGCCAATTAAATCATACCTTAAGGTGTACTCAGTGCAGTCGTCTTAAGTGTTATTAATTTTCAGAACAATAATGTCGTTCACACTAACGAAACGTGAATGTAGGTTATTCTCAGACGTTATGTGTAACAAGCCGTGTACTGAAAATTAGAACTAAGGATGAAATGGATCAAAAGGTAACTTTTCAATCACATTCACAAGGCCCTACTATGAATGTTTGTTATTAAACAAATTGTGAAGGGCGATATATCGAGACTTATTGATTACTGAGGCAGCTTTAAGTGCCTCTGTTAACTTAAAGCCTCCGTGTTCTCTCTAAATGGTTATTTAAGAAAGAATGAAGAGAAAAGTGGCGACTCGTAACTGTCTCTCCTTACGAGGACACGGACCTTGATTTTTAGAGTGCCGGGGTTACGTGCTCCGGCGAGCACTCCATGTTCCCCCGAACAAACTCCCAGGGGAACATGGAGGATTCAAGTGACGAACATTGTTGAAGAAGGAATTTCCGTGGAGCCAACGTTCCAACAAGTTAATTTGTCCTCCTCAGGGCAGCAACCATCAAAAAGACAATTTCCTACCTTGACAAGAACAAGTCCGCTTATCGAAACTTTGGCTCTAGCAACGTTACCTGTTACACAATTTTTCGCTTATTAACTAACTAGCGCATATTGCTAGGTCCACACTGTACGTTATACTTAGGTTCAGCAATGTTGCAAAACAAACGTACAATTTGAATATAAATCGTGACCCCATAAAAAAGGTACTTACGTTCGCATCCAAACGATGGCCACTACAATTGCGATCACAAGCAAAGCTCCGGCACCAACAGCAATAGCGATTCCCACTGTCCTCGAGGAATCGTAGGTGAAGTCCGCACCTGCAATGTAATTTTGTGCTGTTTAAGTTAGCCATACTCAATCGACAAATAGAGATTGAAGTGGCGATGCTTACGATTGCTGTCGGCACCTTCTATGTCATTGCCAATCATCGGAATATCTGAAAAAAGAAGCGTGGAAAATGTCAGTTTTACGTCTTTCACGTCATAGATTAGCTACTGTGAAAACAAAAACAGGCAACAGAAACTCCACTTGCTGGACACTCAGAGCGAACTTTTTCATTAGCGAAAGTACTAGGCCTATGACCATGATGGTTGAATTAAAAAGCAGTGAATGTGCTCCAACGTCTTTTTGAAGACAAAAGTGAATGGAATGTCACATCCGACCTACAAAACAAGCTGAATGTTGACTACAATTCCACGAATTAATATCACTTCTGTATTCTGTGCCCACGTCCTTGTCGGCTTGCACAGAACGCATTGAAGCCCTGAGAAAGTTATATCGCGCATTTCGTCGCTTCCCACATGAGCTGGTAATATATGTAATTTGTGCTGTCATCGGATAGTTGAATTGCCCCTTTCAGTGCCTACTATGCCATGACATTGATACATTAATAGTGAGCAATCGTATCTTGATCGATCGATTTGTTCATCCGTATACAGTGTGGCTCGACAGGGAGCTCGTGAACCTGGTGTCGTGTTCCACGCAATCATGGCGGACGTAATATAACATTATCTTTTCGCTAGGTCTGATCCTTTTCCTACCATCCCTACATCGTGGCTGGCTCACCCTATAGTTATAAGGTTATAGTTATAATGGTATGGTTACACCCTATAGTTGATTGTGTGATTAGAGGAAGAATAAGACGCCTAATTTCTGCAGCCCTATAGGGAGCACGGCGCAGCGTCTTGGGGTAGGTGGGGATGGGAGAAAAGTGGATAGGAGTGTTAAGAGTGTCGTTGTGGCTCGGACGTAGTAGCAATCAAACCGGCTGCAAGGGCAGGGGTGGAAGGACCCGCGCTCAGCGGTAGGCCGCTCTACCCGTCTCCTCCAGGAACTCCGCCAGGCTCCGGAGCGCTGGCAGATGAGGACGAAACGGGTAGAGGAAATCCTCACCCTATAGTTATAAGTCGCGCGCTGTGTGCAGCTCTGTCAACTGGAGCAGGAGGAGAGGGGCAATTGGAAAAGTATCATTGCACGAACACGTCACTGACCTTGTTGCAAGCCCCATAGCAACGCCCGTTACTTATCTTTCAAGTGGGAGTGTCTGTCTACGCCACAACAGTCCGGGTGACGTGACGTCAGAAGAAACGCCACGTATTGCATCATTGGTAGAGCGGTTGGACCAGTTATTTTTATAATATAAACTGGTTGGCGTTAGTGACATGTCGCTGTCAACTTTGGCTTTGGTAGCAGCGATGCTGGTCAAATAGTAAGAACCGTGGAGCGTTAGGCGTAAGTTACTGCCCCGTCGAATGCTCACCAGTGCATCGTGGTTCTTGTCCGCTCCAGTGACCGTCTTCCCCGCAAGTCCTGATGGCGTCGCCGATCAGCTTGAAGTCGTGCAGGCACTCGTACTCGACCATGCTTCCGAACGTCGTGGTCCCGTTCATGATCAGTCCGCGACCGTTGCTGATCACCGACGGGTTGCCGCAGTCCACCACTGCAGGCGAAACGAGGAACATGAGATGTACGAGCATGCGTTACAATGCGATGGTGTTGACGTATACATTGATGAATTGACGCGATTTCATATCTGACAGCGACACTTGAGGAGATGCGTTGTAGAATTGCATACTATCCCTTCACACTTGATGGTCTACCAAGCATGCACTAACATGTGTACATTCAAGTTTTTTTCCCCTTCTGCTTAAGGCTACTAATGCAACTACTACTACTACTACTACTACTAATAGTAATAATGTCGGATGTCTTACTTGCAAAAACCACGACACGATTGTGAGGCATGCCGTAGTGGAAGGCTCCAGAAATTTCGACCGTCTGGTGTTTCTCAACGCGCAATGCCATCGCACAGTACACATGCCTCTAGCATTTCGCCTCCATCGATATGCGACGCCGATGCAGGGATCGAACCCGCGACCTTCGGGCCAGCAACCGACCACCGTAGCTACAGTACCACCGCGACGGACGATTGTTGAAGACTGAAGTTCCTTACCTGATTCTGTATGCTCATGCGCATTCACAAATTTTCAATACAGTCAACTGAGAAGAATTTGTGGGTAGTGTGACGGGCGCTTGTCGTCGCGGCCAGGAAGTCGTAGGTTCGATTCTCGGCGGGGAAACTTTTTCTCAGTTTTTTTTTCTTTCTCATCCGTTAGCGTCCATTTTATCAACATCATATCCGTGACAAAAATACATCACTAAAGGCTTGGTGGACCCCAGCATAAAACACTTCCGTGTTCAAAGCAGATGGTGTACGCCTTCGAGTAGTCTTAGCCAAACGCATCAGACACCGTGTGACTTTTTCTATACAGCTTCAATAAGCACCTGTAGGCCCAAGTCCGCGCTTTTTTGTACGATAGATTTAGCTCTGGCGCTGCTCATTCTTATGCAACAAGAAGGCAAAGCGTCACACTTACGAGTGCAGTTTGGGGCTTGCCCGCTCCAGCGACCGCTGCTCTGGCAGACTCTGGTGCTGAGACCCTCCAGTTCGTAGCCCGACTCACAGGAATACTCGACCGACGAGCCGACCAGGCTGCTGGAGAATTTAATCACCGTCCAGCTGTCACTCGCCTTCGGCTCCGGACAGCGGACCTCTGCGCAGCAGGTCACCATGAAAGAGGATGCGCGTTAGAGGACTGTGCGTTAGAAAACCACGAGTACGTAGGACGCGGTAACAAACAAGGGTTAAAGACAAGGCGAAGGGTTCCAGCACGTTAAGAAATTATTCATGATTTATTCTTTATTCAATGATTGCCCTAATTAGCCCGAATGCGCTGCAGCCGGGGGTTACAATAGATGGATGGAAAAAACTTTATTAACGTCCTTCGGAAGGCGCTCTAGCCTGTAGCGGGCCGCTCCCACGTCGGAACAGAACGGCCAAGTCTCTCTGCTGCGTCGCGGGCCCGTTGGACTGCCCACAGCCGTTCTTCGACTCCGGAACTACTAAAAGCAGCCTCCCATCTGGACGGCGTGACGCCTTCGCGGCCGCGTAACGCGGGGCACCTCCAGAGCATATGTTCTAAGTTGGCCATATCCGCGCATAATGAACACGCGTTAGTTGGCTGTATTTACAATGTCGAAAAAAAAAACACATCTGCATTGGTACAGCACACTTGCTGATCTGATAAGCGATTCCATTCGCTAATGGAGCGAACGAAGAATGAGTACACATTAGATCGGTGCGGTATTCTAAAATCTTAAAAGAATGATCATTGCGCGAAGAGGCATAATGGGGACCGTGTAGGTCTACATTTTCTTTCGAATGCTGCTTTTGCCATGAAATATTTGATAGAATAGATTTAAACGTAGTTTTCTTAGACGAGATGAAAACAATTTCCTTGCTTATTACTTTGTATTTTAGTGCAACTGCCATTTCTCGAGCACTGACTTACACCTTGCCGCTCTGTTCTGGATTTTTTTAAAGTTTGTCACTTGGGGTTATTTGCCAAGGGTCCCACAAGGCACAAGAGGAGAAGCGCAGAGGACAAAACAACTGAAGTTTACTAAAAGGAGGCACTAACAGCGTCAGGCATGCGTAAATAACCAACAGCAGTAGTCATGCAAACATACAAACTAACCCGCTCCACCACCACCACCCACCTTTTTTTCCTTATTTGTTAACCGGGTATTAACACGTGCGATACATGGTGAAAATATAGTTTTGCCAGATATTGAAACTCCTTATCTGTCACATCGACCGGAGGCTCACTGACAGATTATTGAGCGCCTAACTTCCTGATATGGAACGCTTCGCATATTTCCCCTTTTCACTCTATTTGTTCTCTTGTGCTCGCGTCTAAACGTGCTGGAACTCTTCACTTTGCCATCATGTACCAAGTGGCCCGGAGAACCACAATGTTAAGAGTTCAACAAATATGGCGAAGTGCACGTAACCTACGGAGATGCTATACTGGCGGTAAATGTAGCCTTCGAGGGATGCAGCTCACACAACTGCGCTCGACACAATGATTAGAGTGTTGCAGGGCAGCCGTTGGGAAAAAACCGGCACGGTGCTCACTAAAGCGAACTGAAGAGTGGCGTTTACCAGAGGGCCATAACTTTGGCCCTGCTCTACGAGCAGAAACCACGGTGATTGAAGGTTTCGTATTCTATGTTCGAATGCGAAACGCCAAATAGGAGTGCACTAATGTAGAAAGATAATCATTAATTGTTTGATCAATTAATTTATTATTATTACTCCATTGATTGAGTACTTTATTTATTACTCAATGAGTCGAATAATTAATGATTAATTAATTAAATTCGTTTTATTTCACTTTAAACAGCTTGCAGACCAGTATCCTGGCTCTAGGAGGACGGAAAATGCCACAAAGGGGCTGAAAAAATAACAAAAGGATACGTGATAAAAAGAACACAGATCGAAGACTCCAAATGCAACTGAACAAAAAAGCTACACAACTCACCGCAAAAGCTTAAAACGGAAAGACTCGTATTCAAGTGAGGACAGTTGCTCTGTGAAAAGCTAAGCCAGAACCGGGTGGCCCGCTGACAGTATACGTATAATATCGCAAAATTATCGATTCCTTAGAAGGACGGTCGGCGCCATTCCGACACAAAGTCGTGAGAGAAATAAAAGAGCGCGATGACTTCTGATGCGTGTAACTCCGATATCTCGCTTTCGCAGAGCTATAGTTCCTTTGCCTCCCGTGCCTAGCTCTGCATGAATTCCAAATCTATCTATTCCGGCCTTTTATGGAGCTTGAATAAAAAAATACCGAATGTTCTCGCTATAACCCGCATAAAAAATACGGGAAATCTGGGGCTAAATTTAGAGTGTGGCTATACGCGCATTTCAGGGTGCAGGGTAATATAAAAAAAAAGTTTCGCCGAAAGGGCGAATTAATGAGTGAGATAGAAATGAATGCGTAGTGTCGACGCCAGAGACCCTTTAAAGGAGATGGCTAGTGACTTATGTATATGTAACTACTGTAGTTCGTTAATACCTTATTCCTTACTATATTAACTAATTGCTGGCTTAATGACGAAATAGTACGCGCGAAAGTTACTAAAAGAAAGCTACGTTCAATTACAGCGGCTAGACGGGCTGGACGCCGGCCATGTTTCATTCGTGCTCTGTTGTCGTTGTTGTCTGTATCGCGGGTGTTGATCGAACGATTACATGTGTTTTGGTGATCGAGGTTGTTACCACAAATTAGTGGCCGACATCTCATTTCTGAAGCCATGCTCCCATGCTACCCATGCTCCGTCATATCGTCGGCCATGTTGGTTTTCGGTTGGCTCTTGGCTTGACTAGGAGTTTGTCTTCGTTTGTATCGTGCAGCTGTGGCAAATTGTGTAAAACAGCTGCGCTTATATTCTTGGAGCAGCTGTTTAGTGATAAAAAATTGTGTTCGTGGATACACGCATGCTACGTGCAAATTTTTGATGGATTTTTATTTCTCCCGAAGTTACGGCTCAGGAGTGCTACGATCGTAGACATCACTTTAAAATGATATTTTTTTTTGTCACGTTACAGCAGGCAGTTAAAATGACATTAGGTTCACCTAATGTCATTCGTTGTAAATAGCGTTATATCTGCCATGTGACAGGGGTATGACTCAGCATATTGTGATTTACTATCCTTAGTTTCCTCACCGAGGCATAGTGGTTCGGGTCCGCTCCAGGTGCCGTTCTCGAGGCACAAGCGTCTGGGCGCTCCATCCAGGTGGTAGTTCTTGTCGCACTCGTATTCCACCGTCGCGCCGTAGTGAGTCGAGTTGGTGGACAGCAGCCAATGACCATTCCCGATCGGCAGGGGGAAAGTGCACTCCACGTCTGCGCGTTGTTAGAGAAGAATTAATTGTAAAAAAAGAAATAAAACTAGTTAATTGCAATACGAAACGATCAACTGAAGTTCCACAGCCTGAATGAAATGTTTATTCAGTGCAGTCGCACGTTTTCCACAAATCATAAATTCTCGAGAAGACAGAAGCCTGAAGTGATGCGCCATTCTTCGTTACATTACCTTCTCCACAACTGTATCGTTCTTACGTGATTCTCATCGTAATATTGCCAAATAGCAGGGGCGTAGCCAAGGGGGCGGGGTTCAACCCCCCCCCCCCCGAAATGTTTCGCTTTTGCATGTGTGTATGTACACGCATACATATAAACGCACGCACGAACATAACATACATAAAGTATGATTGAACCCCCCCCCCCCCTCCCGAAAAAAATTTCTGGCTGCGCCCCTGCCAAATACATAACAAATAGTTTAAGAGAGCGCGAAACATATGAGCAAGGACAACGCTTCTCGCTAACAGAACGCTGGCTATTCATCCATGCATACAAATACCAAGAAAATCAAACGAGAAGATCGCACCACTGTGTCGGAATCGCTATGTAAAGCACCTCACAAGTCGTATGGAAGACGCGGGCTTGACAACCTAGTCCCTCCCACCTGCGACCAGTTATACTATTGTGCACCATCTTGTTACTCTCCTGACAGTTTTCACTTTGATATGTTTTGTAAGTGCGGAGCACTTTAGGGGCCCGGGCTGTCGTATGTTGTCGTCGCTTGGCGTAACGCGGGCAAACACGACGTATAAATAGAAAAGAGAGGAAACAAGCATGAAATAGCAAGAGAATGAAAGGAAGGAAAGAGAAAGTAGGAATAAAACAGAAATAAGGATAAATAAAGAGGGAAAAAAAGGCAAAAAAAAACGGAAAAAGAGAAAAAGGAAGAAAGAGAGGAGGAAAGATAGAGAAAACCGAAGAGAAACAAAGAAGGCTGCCCAGCTCCGCACTTCCTTCAGGATTGGCACCACTACTGCGAAGCTGCCTTATTTTTTATTATTTTTTATTTTTTTTAGAAAAAGCGGAGTCACCAGAACAGCAATACAATTCTCAAAAGGCTACTGCTACTTCAGCGATCACTAAGGTCCTCAGTATCATTTTACTGCAGATTTCTCTTTACCTTTCTTTTTTTTTTTGTCAGAGTGCTTGTAGCTCTCGCTATCAAAAACTTTGCACTCCGATCCTCCACCCCCCTCCCCCTCGTCCAGCAAATAAACTACAGGAAGAGATAGAGTTCAGAGAAGGATGAACTACAGAAATAAGTAAGCTGCACAAGCATGGACAAGCACGCAGGTTCTACAAAACTCTTATAAAGCGCAACCATGACCAGCCAGTCAGCTTCGCAATAGTTAGGTTAATGAACTAAGAAAACTTACGCCGCCACTCTGACAGGTAAATGACCATGGCAGGCATTGGCACGTTTTCTTTGTTTATCACTCTTTCGGAAACGCGTGGGTTTGATAATGAAGACGGAGGAAGGGTCCATTGGAGCACCATTAGTTATAGAGAGAGTCAGGTTTGCCTCAGGAAACCAGAACGTACGAAGCAAACGGAAGGGTAACGTCAGCCGCGTAACTAGGCTGTCGCGGTGCCTATACCAATTACGGGAGCGCCGCTATGGCACTGCCTTAATAGCGTTCCCAATGACAAATGAATGCTCCTGCTCGACGACTGAGCCGTCTCTGCCGCAGAACTACGGCGTGCTTGAACAGTACAGCATACTTCGCATGAAGTGAAGCAGCACGAGAAGTGAGCTGCGCTGGAGAAGGAGGAGGAGGAGGAAAAAGGTGAGGAGGACGAGGACGAGGGAGACGGAAAGGCAGAAGGCAGGGAGCTTGTGTCCGCCTCACAACCCAACGCTGGGGGAATGCAAAAATGGAACAGAAGGATGAGAAAGAGAGGAGATAACGAAAGAAAGAAATGGGCAGCGAAGTGAGAAGCGTATGGGATTACACCACTGGTCAGAGGCGTTCGCACACGCCCGTCGTCCTCGAGAGGCCCAAAGGTGCTTTCACTGCCTTTGTGGGCCGACGAGCGATGGGCACGATGTTCCAGCAGCACTTGATGTTACTGTGAGTACCGCAGTTACAGATAGCCATACATCACAGAGGCCTCCGTCTGTTTTGTTTACTTGTTTTTTGGAACAGACTGATCGTGCCACTGAGACCGATATTCACCGTCGTTGCTTTTCCACCAAGCTGCCGGTACTGGCTTGCCTTCGTGACTAAGACATGTCGACAGCACTCTTCTCAACAACAATGTCCTGCAGCGCCTGTTCATCTCTGAAACGAGCTCCGTTTGTCCAATTCCATCCACCTTGATGCGATGCCACGCCTATTCTTTATTTTAACCTGACGATCTTTAGAAGTGACTGGAATATTAATGGAGGAAAGAATAGTACTTTAAACGGCTCGTTTTTCTTTGTTAGACACAATATTAATGAGAACTAACAGAATATTAATAGGAATATTAATGGGTTAGACCAAGCGATGCCGGATTGCTTTCCTTTGTTTGATCTAGTGAAATAAGAAGGCGTCCCGCAAAACGAAAAAAGAAATGTGAAAAACGACCTTGTACTTTTATATTGCTGAACATTTGCGCAGAACATCATCAATCAAATTGTGGAACCTTCGGTGGCGACTACTACCACTACAAGCACCATAAACAAAATGATAGAACCAAACTTATAATTCTCATCGCCGGCTTACGTCAAGGAAAGAAAGTGGTCAGGTGACTTGCCTTGTTTTTTTCATTTATTGCGTACGCCTGTGCACCGATCAATGGAACTCCTGGCTGTCGCAGGGACGACCATTATTCAAGTGTTATCGTGAACTCCGTGCTACTTTGCTTTATTAAGGTGATAGCCTTAGATGCCTCATCAAGCGCGAAAGTTAACTGTCGGCGTCCCGCGGCGTCAACACGAGTGATGCAAAGGAATGATCATTACGTGATGACGTCACCATATGACGTCATCACGACGTCATAGACCGCCAAATTTTGTGGCGCCACCATGACGTCGCATAACGTGACATAACATGACGCTTGGTCAAAGGTTGGTCAATTCCGCGGAGGCAGTGAAAAACAACGTTAGCTGCAGAAACCTTTCTGAGGGGGTGGAGGGGGCGTTGGAGGATCAGCACATCGTTTGAGACGAAAAAGATGGCTTTTGAATTCGAGTCGTCTGAGGCGAATGCATAGGGAACTTTGTGAGTTTTTATAGTATTATCGCAGAGGAGACAGAATGCTACCTATACCGCGAGGTGCCTGGCATCAAGTAACCATGCCATACAGTCAGCAAGGCAACAAATAACCACATCGCATACTCGGCGAAGAATGCAGGACAGTACAGTTGCTGCGGTGAGGAATCGTACCCCACAGTTGACGCAGAAACGAGGTAGGCCACTAAGGTTACCCAAACCAGTTACCCTACCACACATGCTAGTTTTGGCTAAATAGTGGCCCGTATCGGTTAGTACCGGATAATGTTCATCAGTGATTCCATATGTTGGTTTAATAATAACATTCGAGAGAGAGAGAAAGAGATAACGCTTACGCGCTATATGACAAGATCCCAGTACGATGTTTCTACATCAGTTATTTTCTTTAGTCACTTAATTTTAACAGCGAAGCTGCTTAGCAAATCGTTCCTTGCGAGTTGATCCAGAAAACTATCATCATCTTCATCATCATCATCATCATCATAAACGGGTAATGTGCCACAGAAGTTGGGTAAATCCCACTACTCACCGCTGGTCCACTAAAAAAGAAGAAGGCAACAGTTAGCCCAACAAATGGCTGCGAAGCGACGGCGGTGAGTCGAAGACTCCGAGTGCGTACAAGGAGAGAATACTAGGGAACGGAAAGAGCAACGGCGGCTGCGAGAAGACCCCGAAGCGATGGAAGGCCGACGCCAACGACGACGTGCCCGTAATCTATGAGATGTGCGAACGCTTGGTTTCAGCGTGAGGTTCTGTCCCTGGAGTTTGGACATCCGTGTCGTGTCTGTGACTGTCTGTGGTTTAACTCGAACCTCCCTGCGCTGAGAATCAACGTAGAAAAAACCTAGCACCACTTAGCTAAAGCCTAGCAACTACCTAGAAGCAACCTAGAAATAACCTGCATCATTTAGCTAAGGCTTAGAAACAACCTAGAAGCAACAAAGTCTTCAGAATCGTCCCGTTTGGCTGTTTCAGGCCTTGCGCGGCTTACTGCAAGCTTCGTTTTTTTTTTGTTGTTGTTTTTCGTCTACTTCTATGTTACCTTTTTTTTCTACGTTTCCCATTAGGAGGACGACAGGGTGGTTGATCCTTCAAGCTTCTTGCAATAAAATACCTCAGTCCTGCCCAGCATTTCTAGAAACCAGTTCAGATCCATAGCGATGAGAAAGACGCAAAATGCGGCGAATAAATTACCTCTTCAATAGCAGTCACCCTCATGGGAAAAAAAGAAGGCACGGGATCTTCACAAAAACTCGTAGAACGAAACTAGACACCTGGGTGCATTTAAATAAACCCATTCTAGCTCGTAAAAATGTTCCACTGAACGCCTAAAACGCGAACTTCCTTCCATTCGGACGACGTACTCGGATTTGCAAATGAACTCTCATTGGACAAAGTAGATGGAAAAAAATACAACAAAGAAGAGGAAGGCGTGATAAGAACATTCATTCTTTCTACAATCACTCAGCGACGAATGAAGTGAAAAAAGAGAGAGGGAGATAAGAAGAAGACCTCGGACGCGGAAATTTTCCGGGAGGAAATTGTGAATCGCATTGTGAAAACTGGGCTAATGCATTCGGCTGCACAGGCTACCGAATAACACTTAGTAGGACGCTGAAGACAACTTATCAAAAACGATTTCCTTCCATTTTATTTATGTGGGTATTTGTTCGGTGGTAACGCGGTTAAGTAGACGCTTAAGGCAGCGGTTAGAGTTCGCAGCACTTGACGAAACTAGCTATTCGTTCAGCCTGCATATGAATGGTAAGAGCGAATGCGTTAGGGGCCATAAGCGTGTGCTTTTGTAGACGCATGCCCTAAGCGTTCTTTTAATTAGTAGGCGTCATGCAGATTACAGGGAATTCTGAGGAGGAATTCTCAGTTCATTTCTCAGAGGGCGTCTGGGACGCGTTCGCTCTTTGAATGTATTATCTCTGGGACTTATATGCAAAGATGGTGGCTCATCTGCGTGGATAACTTAGAATGCCAAGTTTTCTCTTCTTTCCTTGAAGTTCGTCTCCCATTTTTATTCTCAAGCGTAAGCCAGCGCTTTCAGAAAGCTGTATGAAAACAGGAACTAGAGACGATAGAAAAATAAACAGATACCAGTTATGAGCATAACTACGAGACACTAAGGGTAGCATTCAAGTTTGGTTCAGTTAGGTTTATGAGGTTTATGAGGCACAAAAGATATGAGGACTATGAAAAAGAAACAAGTTACGGGCGCTGTTATTCTTTCACAGTGCAACTATACCAACCCTCCAGACTCACCGTACAAAATATAGATAAGATAAAAGCGATGAGCAAGAAACGTGAAGGTTAAGGGCCAGCAGCTGAAAGGCAGATGTAAGTCTTAAGATAACAGAGAAGAAAGATATGAGTGATAAGAAAAGGCACTGTTTATGTCAGCGAGCTTCTGGGTTGTAATATTGACTGCGTATTTACAATCACCAAGGCATGGTACTCCTAGCAGCGTGAGCGTGAGCTGATTAAGCTAGAGTGAGTGAGTAAAAACTTTATTGAGCATGTACCGCGGTTTTGAGCGGGGTGAAGCTACTAGCACCCCGGCCCAGGTGAAAAAATAAAATAGGTGGCGTAGCGGACGCCATATGCAGGGTCATTTTTCATACTGCCTTGATCTCGCGTGCTCGTAATTTGTTAATAGAGTACACCTTCATGGAAGACAAAAGCTTTATTTCTGAAATCGGAAAGCTTTTTTTTTCTTTCATTGCATGAACTTTAGTTCACCCTGTGGACTACCGCATAACTAATTTTTCGCTGTTTAACATCGTTTCGTGAGCTAAAACATAATCATCTAATGGCTGCAGTGAAGGAATGCGTGGTATCTCAGCACACTCACCGTATTATTACCATAATATTTCGTACGTGGTGTAGACGCCCACTGTACCTATAGCAACAGAACACAAATATCGCGATTGCCAACAATATCTGGGGCTTCATGAAAAGTAGTGCCATCGAAAGAGTAGAAAATGACAGCATGAAAAACTGGGAGTGAGACGTCCCCCTCGTTACCGACCACCAAAGTGAGGGAAGACCACTCAATCCCTTTCCTAGTTTCCCTCTTGGCTACACGTCTCAATAACTCTACACAAAGGGACTCGTGCTGGGGCCGGGAAGTGAGAGACGCTACGACTTGTTCCTGATTACTGACATACTTAATTGAATAGTAATTGCAAATGGAGTACACACATGCTGCCCGCATACAACATCTACACAACATTATCATACATGAATAAAACACTCGTGATGCGTGACACAGGATACATAATCTAAATAGCTGCTACAATGCAACGGCGCGAACAATCAAGATCATAGAGTTAAAGAAGACATAGCGCAGAAACAGGACTCAGTAAAGGTAACACACGAGGACACACAAAACGAAGTTACTAGTGAATAAAACCGCGCAATATCTCAACCTACCGCCTCCCTTGCCGCAAAGTTCGTTTACATGTAGAAAGGGGTGTAGCTCATCTCACGAGTGAGTCGATGATGTCGCAGGCCTAGGGGCTCGTTGTTCGGGTCTCTTCGGGTCGAGGCTCGCGAGTTGTCTTCCGGGTCACTGTCCCACTCGTCCAGCTACTCGCGACTCTCGATTTCTTCCGTCCTCATCGTCTCCATCATCCCGTTCATCGCCTCCCTCAGTCATCATCTCGTCGTCTCTACTCTCTATCTCATTCCATTCTCTGCCTCGGTCCTCATCTCATCGTCTCTCATCTCGATCTCATCGCCTCGCATTCCATTCCTCCTGATCCTGGTCCCGCGGCCGCTTTTCGTAGACCCTGACTCCGCCCCTCCGTGACATCCAACCAATTGTCACCATTTCCACACCATTCTTCACTGTCGATCAGTGCGTGTCAGTCTCGACGACTGACCCCGCAGTCTACACCAGTGGGAAACACCCAGGGGTGTAGCCAAGGGGGGGGGGGGGGGGGGGGGGGGGTTGGGGGGTTTCAAACCCCCCCAAAATTTTTCAGTTTTGCTTGCGTATATATACACGCACACATAAAAACGCACGCACGAACATACATAAAGTATGGCTGAACCCCCCCCCCCCCCGAAAAAAATTTCTGGCTACGCCCCTGAAAACACCCTCTCCAGCAAAGTAGGGGAAGCAAAAATGCAGAAGCGCCAAATTGAGAGAGTGAAACGGGCGAGCTGTCCGATGACGCGTGAATTATGGGCGGCCAGGAATCTCGACGCTCGGACAACACGTGCCGTCTCTAATGGACGACGCGCAGTGTTCTCGAGCGCCGCATTGAAAGGCCTCTGGCCGCCCCCCCGCGTCGCTACAGTTTCCAGTGTTTGACGACCAGATGTCCACTTCGGGTTTCGACGCCTCCAACCCGGTGTCTTCCGCGCAATTCTCCAAAGTCGCCGCTTCTTCTTCCTGGAACGCCGGCGGCGGTAATCTACGGAGAACGCGATAATGAGCCCGGGAGTCGCGGAGGCTGACGGATGTCGCGCGCGGCCCGGCTCAGGGACTGCGGCAGAGCCGCATAATTGGAACCGATGAAAGGCGTTCGCTGCCCCACCATGCCATAAAACTGAAGGGCGCGCCCGGCGTCTCGTCGCTGCAGTGGCTGTATACAATAGAAGGTGTCACCCGATCCTGGTGTTTGAGCGCTGGGCCTGCGAAGACCGTCAACAGAATTATTCCAAGAACCCTGCTCCAAAATGCGCGTTCGTCACCGCAGGGGGCTTCTTTTTGCCGAAGCTTGTCTTGGGGAAATGGATGTACATCTGGAGAGGCCTGGCGGCCAGCCCGCGATTTGGGGAACGTCACAGGAGTACTTGACAATGACGACGTAAATAATGCTTACACTCGCTGTACTTCAAGCCCGTTTTCTTTATAAATGCAACATTTCGTGTGAACACTACTCTAGTGTCCACGGGACACTCAATGAGAACAGATGTACCGTGACTTTACGGGCACAGCTCGCTCTGAATGATAAAGTTTCTACGGTGTGTATCGAGCGGTCGAGCATCAAGGACCACCGTGGTCATAACTTATCGACGTGAGGAACAGAATACTAAAGCGTAGAGCGCATGCGAGTATCGATGACCCTTTTAACTAAGTAATAAAAAAGAATAATAGTTGAGATAGCGCACCAGTGCTGGAACAACGTCTAGTTGCTTCTATCTCTGTTTCTAGCTCTCTCTCTTACACACACACACACACACACACACACACACACACACACACACACACACACACACACACACACACACACACACACACACACACACACACACAACAAAAAAAATTCACCATCTCCCCCTAAAGGGAACCATGTGGGGATGCGAAGGAGCGCATGGGTCGACTTGAAGTTCCGTTCATCACGGGCACCTTGCCCGATGTTAACGCGTCCTTGCAAGTGGAGCACACTACGAATTCACTGTAGTTTCTGTTGCTGTTACTCGTCCTGAACTCTTGTTGGAGCACGCCACGTGGGTTCATCGCGCGTCTGCAGAATCTCGTTCCCCGACGCCATCACGTGATTGCTCAGAGAGTGTAAGAAGAGGCCACAGCGTCTTACCCAGCCACTTACACAGGCCCGAACGCGCTAGCACGTGCCAACACACGTGGTTTTGTCTGCGTTACGCCAAGCTAGGACAGCATACGGCAGCCTGGGCACCTAAAGTGCTCTGCACGTATCATCATCAAGGCGGCCGAAGAACAAGACGAAGAAGACTTCTCGTTGGCGCGAGCGAGCGCTCTGCGCGTATCATGATCAAGGGGGTCGAAGAACGAGACGAAGAAGACTTCTCCTTGGCGCGAGCGCGCACTCAATATGTTACAGATGGCTATGGTAGGTTTTAGAAAGCGGACGGTCGCCAGTGGAACTACGGACAAAGCCCAGCGCAAAAGCTGCTTCGCATCTAAAATTCAGTAGCTCGTGCCTTGTCGGGAAAATGGGGGTTAGCGAAGCTTGGCGTGTCAAGCTTCGTATGGTGAGTGATCATACGTTACCCGAGCGTTGCCCCATATAATGTAAATTGAGTGACATAAAGTGACAAAGAGTAGACGACAAAGCTAGCTCCTAAGGTCCATAATGTCTACATTGAAGTCACCGACTAGTATAAAGGGTTTGTGTTTGTAGGTGTTTTATATTGTTCTGTCATAATTATGATTGATGTTTGTCTATCGTAAACTTTTTTTTATTTACATACACACATATATGTTTCGACTATAGCAACGGTTTCCTATATATCGTGACAGCCGACAATGAGAGTTGACGACAAAGCTAGGTCCTAAGATCCATAATGCGTACCTTGAAGCCACCGACTAGTATAAAGGGTTTGTGCTTGTAGGTGTTTTATATTGTTTCGTCGCAATTATGATCGATATCAGTCTATCGTTAAACCTGATGTTTCGATTTTACACGGTGCTGTGCCGTGAGCACGGACAACAACGGACAAGCCTCGACCCTAAGGTGCTTCGCCCCTAAAAGAGACAGATACAAAATCTTGACCACTCACAGACACATTGCGGGACCTCGGCCGTCCAGCGACCAGTGGCTTGGCATGTCCTCAGTGATTCACCCTGCACTATGTGTCCTGTGACGCAGCGGTACTGCACCGTCGAACCAATCTTGAACGACTCCGACGATGAGCGATCGTTGCCGCCGTAGACAACAGTGGCGTTCTTCGGTATCTCCGGGGGTGGGCAGCGAATCTCTGCGAAGAAGGAAGAGAAAAGATTTCGTTATAATTTTTTTTCCTATCTTTAAGGCGAAAGCCTTAGATGCCTCTTCAAACGCGAAATTTGACTGTCGGCGTCCCGCGGAGTCGGGGACGAATATGAAAAAAATCATCATTACTTGATGACTTCACAGAACACCAAATTTTGTGACGTCATTATGACGTCATCGTAACGTCACTGTGACGTCACGTGACGTAACGTCACATGATGGCGTCATCTCATGACATCGTAGCTTGGTCAAAGGTGGTTCGATCACGGAGGCAATGCAAAACCAGGTGAGGTACCTCCGAATTTGGAGGCAGTGCAAAACCACGTTAGGTGCAGAAAGCTTTCGAAGGGTGACAGGACAGTATCAATAAATCGACTGAGAAGAAAAAGAAGATGGCTTTCGCCTTCTAGTCGTCTTAAGTGAAGGCATAGGAAGCCCTGTAAGCTCTTTTTTTTTTTCTTTTTTTTTTTGCTCGTCATGTGATGACATTACAAGGAACACAGAGGACAAGCATCGGACTTCAACTGAATTTTGTTAGAGTTATATTCTAGCAGCTACTGCTGCGCAGATGAAAAAAAGAAAAAAAAAGCACTGCCGCTATGCACATTATCAAAACAATCATTATACCCTTCATACATGCGTGTTTTCATGACATTGGTAGAGTGATTACACTGGCAAAAGCAAACGCTTCAAGGAATAAAATTCAACGGGGCTTGTTGCTGAGCTGGTTGTTTCTTTACTCGAGGGAAATAGATATGGCGCTTAAAGGACGGGGACGAAGTGAACACATGAAACGACAAACACGGGCGACAAAACAAACTTTAAAATTTTATTTTAAAATTAATAAATTATTCACTTATTTTATTTTAAAGTTCTTTTTGTATTTGGTCGGCGTCTTTCTTTACATTTGACCATGAGCACTCCCGACCAGATGAGCTTTCGTCAAGTTCTTAATTTTTTAATATTTTCTTCACTTTTAAAATAAAATTTCAATTAATTCAGCGAGCTTCTAGGGAAATGAATGCTTCGGAGCAATCGTAATATAGGGCACAACTCAGCGAAGCCCATCCCCATTTTTATTTATTTTTACATTTTTTTTAATTTGTTAAATCGACTTCGGGGCAGCTGTTCTAGCTGCTGTCGATATGTCCAGAACCGGGCTTTCGAAGTAAGACAGTGCCGTTTTGCGTTTCTTTTCTTTGAAAGCATCGCTGTCTCAACGTAAACACGCTGTTCCTAGTAAGTACATATAGGGCGCTTGCGCGGGTATCCATTCCCAAGCAACCCGCTTGCTCCTTGCCCTTAAATACACGGCAAGCATATGAGTTTGAAGTGGTGTGTTACTATGCAGCAGCATTTTCGTGTGTTGCTTTTTTTGTTTGTTGTTGTTATTGCTTCCTTCACATGTTCCGAAGAAGAATAATAACGAAACGCGATAAAAAGTGATTGCCAAAGTAAAGCATGACCACCTCTCCGAGCGCAAAGCAAACACCATCTTCATTATTTTTTCTTTTATTCTGCGCACACTATACGACTACGTCGAGCAGAATTTATAAGATGTGTTGCTATGCACCTATAGGCTATAGGTGCGTAGCAATTGGCCCAAAGTGCTGCTCCGGCCGCTCCCATTGACTTAAAAGGCCGCTATTAGAAATTTTCGACACTATTCTGAAAAGTACCCATGGTTAATGATCCCTATTTTTGCCTAGTATTGGCCTGTTGTTGACTAATTCCGCCTAAATATCAGCTAATGTAGACTGTGCGCTATTACAATGGAAATATTGGCTACATTTATTCTGTATTCAGCGTTGCTGTCGCATATACACAAACAACAGCCCGAGTTGGTTTCACCTTACTTTTTTTTTATAAACACTGCGGGTCACGACAGCGTTGACGCATTATGTTCGTTCTGCATCAACGGCACGTCCATCGATAACCCACCTTCGCACTTGGGTGGCGTGCCGTTCCAGCGGCCGTCGAGTCCGCAAGTGCGCACGCGCACTCCGTTCAGCCGGTATCCCTGGCTGCAGGAGTGGGCGATCTGGGAACCCAGGTAGGTCGAGCCGTTTTCGTAGGAGACTTCTCCTTTAAGGATCGGTGGTACGCGGCCGCAGTCCACAACTGTCGTCAAGGGACGATGGTAAAGAACAAGATGAGAGAGAGAAAAAAAGAGATGGCTTCAACGGGTTTATGCAGGATATCAATAGTCGTATCTCACCGATAGCGATGTACTCAAATAATTAATAAATGGGGAATTTTATTGTCCACAAACTGTTCAGAAAGCTATGAGGAACACCTTAGTGGAGTTAGTAAGCAACAACTTTATCAATGGAAGCGCTGAGAGGTAAGGGAGGCTAAGGTACGTAGGCTGTCAGTCTGTTCGTCTCGATGACTCAAGATTAATTCTGGCCATTTAGGGCTCTTTAATGTGAACCTAAATCTAAAAATACGAGCGTTTTCCTAATTCCACTTCAACTAAATTTCGACCACTACTGCCGGAATTTTAACCTGTGCTTTTAATTGGGGTTAGTAGCTATCACGGCGGGTAGCACACAAAAGTGACACCAAGGATTTTCTATAGTACTCGAGTCGTCAAAGTGATAGCACAAGTTCGAAAAGCTTTGACAGGTCCTTAGAAGCAAGATTGTAAAAATTAGGTCGTGTGAAGGCAGTGAGGTTCTTGGAACGAAAACAAAACAAAAAAAAAATAGAGAGCGAGAAGGCGCCGACTACTTCCTTTCGTCCACACAGTATACAACTTACCCTATAAAATGTCGACCTGTGAGCGGAGCCGTGTTTTGAATAAACGCTATTCCGCCTCCTTTCGCACCGATACTCGCATCGGTAGTCAAGCGTGAAAAACGGCACATACTCAAATATACGAATTTCGGCTTTTCCGCACGGACTGGCAGCACGGACGACCAGCGTGTGCAGCGCGATGATACGTCGGAGGTATTTGTTACGTTATTTACGTTGACGCCTTTATTGCGGATCAAACCCCGACGCGAGAACCATGGTCGGCGCTAAAGTAGGTCACACGTCCCGTTCGGCACGCGTGGATTGACATACGCGCTGCAATATAGGCCAGCAGAATGTGGATTCGATTCACCCGGCGATAGACTGAGGCCCCCAGGTCCTCTGATGCCGCATACATTCGTCAACCAAGGCCTTTGTTTGCCAAGGAATAGCAGAACAGTGGGGATGATGCAACTAATATTGGCGAGCAAGAGGCGTAGATACGGGCTACCAAGTCAATATACGCTTACGAACGAGCGTGTCCGACGTGAACTTGCATGCGTATGCAGTGCGACATAGCATCGCTCTCATCCTCTAGGTCGCTGTAAGATCACCATCATCATCTGCCCATCCCATGTTCACTGCTGGACGAGGCCCTCCCACAGTGATCTCTAACCCACCCTGTCCTACGCAAGCTGATTCCGTTTTATTCCTCCAAATTTCTTAATTTCGTCACTCCACGTAACCCTTTGCCATCCTCACCCACGCTTCCCATCCTTTGTTGTCCATTCTGACGCTCTAAATGACCATCGGTTATCTGTCTTTGTGCTGCGGTGACCTGCGATGAACACAGTTGTGTACAACAGAATGTGTTGGCGGGCTAGTTGGTGAGAATCCAGATTGCTTTTTTAGCTCAAAGAACGACACCACAAGAAAGGAGACGGACCTCAGCGCTACTTTTAATGGTTTATTGCGTCACTCGACTCTTTATAGGATACATTCGCACGTCAAAAGCATTATTTTTCCTTGGTGAAAATGGGAATCACCGATAACGAATTTAGACTACATTTCTAGCCTGAGATTTCAGTCTGCTTATGCAAAAATGGAGCATGAAAAACTTCCGAATAAATATATATTTAATTACAATTTAATTACGAATAATTACTATAAGACATTCATGTTAACGTATTATGAGGTTGTTTTTGTTGCAATAGAATACAGAGTGCCTTTAAATAACGCTGTATCGATTTGACGCATTCACACACACTTCATCATCGGTGGCGCCTGAAAGCGTTAATGTCTACTACGACACCGGCTACCCTTGTTTAACCGTTCTCTGATCCAGTGCGTTGCCTACCATATTTTGTTCCATCGCACGCCACGTGGTCCCTAGCTTCTTCTCGAGTTTCTTTGTTATTCTCCAGGTTTCTACCACACATGTTCAAACTGGTTAACCCTTTATATCCCAGGTGCCACATTTGTGGCAGTTTTGTGCAATGGTTGCACACTTTCCGCTTCAGTGAGAGTAGTGAATTACCGGCCACGATTTGAGAATGCCTACCGTATGCGCACTAGCCGATTCTTATTCCGTTAAGAAAAGTAGGGGAATGTATCAAGGGCTCGTTTCCGTGTTAGACACAACCGGATGAAACAAACAGACAAAGAAGCAAGCAATTGTCGGGGACATTGTTTGTAGTCTTTAACCGTGGTGTAATAATTATTACATAAATGGAAAGGAATGAAAGCGGACAAAAAAACAACACTCCCGCCGGTAGTAATTCGAACCTACAACCTCCGGATAACGCGTCTATTGGTTTCATTAGGTAATTCCGTTATCGTTGTATGTTATTCCTCGGTGATGATAGCATGGTTCCGTAACCAGCGCAGCCTTGTAACCAGCAAACAGTGATTGAACTCACAAGTGCAGGTTGGCGGGATGTCGGACCACTGTCCATTGCGAAGACACGTTCTGGAGTCCGGACCGTCCATGATGTGGCCCGGGTGACACTTATAGTGCACCGTGTCGTGGACCTGGAAATCCTCTTCGATCACGTAACCCCCGAGTGGAATCTCTGGCTCCCCGCACGATATCACTGCGTTGGCGTTGTGATGGACAGAAATGCTTTAACATGGCAGCATTAGAACGTCCAGAACTTTTATCGAGCAGAACTTTTTCCAATTCGTTATCGGTGAGAATTTCTCCTTACCCGAGGTTTTTATCACTGCCGTAGGTATATTATTTACTAATGCACGCTATTCTCGCTCGACATTTTTGTATTTTATCGTTTCTTCGTGTATTCTACAACGGCGTTCGCTTTTGTACTCCATTGCATAATAAAAACGTTTATCGTCCATCTGACAACAAACTTGTCAACTGATTGCCTTCCTGCTTGATCTAATTAACTTTTTTCGTTACCTAATAATTCATAACTCGATAAACAATTCCCAATGAATGCAGCCATGCGTCAAATAAAAATAACAGAGGGATTGAAGTCTGATGAACAACTTTGTTTATTTCGATCCCGCCAATCAACAGCTTTTCAGATCTCCTGTAACGTATCGCCTGCGGGACTATTTTTTTTCCTCTATATTTCATTGCTACAGTTTATTTGTTTTTGGCAGTGCCTTCGCACCTCATTTCCGGCAACTCACTACGATTGGCCACGTCGCCTCGCAGCTTGTGAGGTCCAGCAGTAAAGCGCAACTTTCTCCTCAACTTTCCTTTCAACAACGACGAAAAATAAAATATGTACGAGTCACTAGAAGTGATTTACACCGCAAAAGAGTTATAAGATTACCGGCTGCATCCTCTGCATTTATTTGGAAGAAAATCATAAATATATAATTTCTTTGCAGGTCTTATCACATCAGCAACATCGCAAAAATAGGCGCATTGTACCCGTCTGTCCTTGACTTGGGTGAAAGTGACGTGAAATAATATTGTGACATACAGAACAGTGGCAAGAAGCTTGCAGACATTTTGCTAGGATAAATAAACAATGCAATAAATAGTGAAAAAGCCTAACAGGAGGAGCACTTGCCGGTCCAGACAGCCAGGCTAAGCCTGTCTATAGAAAAGACAAACAAACAAGCCAACCAAGCTTGACCGAATAAAACCCAATGCTAAAGAACATTCGCTCAACATATGTTCAACTTATTTAAGTAGGATATTTTTCTAGATATATGCCACCTACTCAATAGAATCTATGCCTAACTAGGTTGGGTGTGCACAGAACACAAGCGTATATGCTTCTCAAGCGAGATTGCTTGTCAAGCAAAAGAATGGTCCATGCCACCGCCGGGAATATTAGAGATGCGTCTTCGTGGGCACCCTGGAGTTCTCGGGAGGCTCGGTCGCATTGACGAGCATGGCTTCGCGTGCAACGGTCGCCGCCGCGTCGCTTATTGTGCATAGAGGCTCACTTTCGCAGGAAGGCTCCACGTCACTCCAGAGACCTGTCTCTAGGCACGTCCTCGTGTCAACACCATTCAAAGTGAAGTTGTCCCCGCAGGAGTAACGGGACACGCTCAGGTAAGTCGAGGTGCCGTTGACTAGGTACACGTCACCATCTTCCAGAGGCCGAGGCTCGCCACAGTCGATATCTGTGTGACAAAAGAACAAATATTCTGGTAAAGTGGACAACTGGGCGAGTTGATGATTGATCATCACTCCGCGTAGATGAAGCAGACAGGGAACTACGCTAAAAAACACACACTAAACACGACACTTGCTGCACTCGACGATAGCATTTGAGTGCAGCAAGTGTCGTGTTAGTTGAGTCGTTCTTAGTCCTAGTCTTGTGCGCTGATTCAGCTACAATGGATTATGAATACTCCAGTAATCCCCAAGAATGTGTCAATATATATATATATATATATATATATATATATATATATATATATATATATATATATACACACACACACACACACACACACACACACACACACACACACACACACACACACACACACACACACACACACACACACACACACACACACACACACACACACACACACATCCCTGGCTCGGCCATCGCACGATGTACTGCAGCAATGTGGGATCCCTTAAACCTCATAAATCAGACCTCATGAAACCGACTTTACTATACTACACAGCTTTGAGTGCCAGTAAAAGCAGGCTCACATTTGCAGGTGGGATCATCTCCGCTCCACGTTCCTCCGAGCTGGCAGTAACGGGTGTCGTTGCCGATGAGTTTGTGGCCGATGTCGCACTTGTAGTGCGCCCTGTCGCCGTACCGGCGCCCCTGCACGTCCAGGCTAGAGCTCGGCACCGGAGACAGCATAGTGCAGTAGCTCTCTGCAACAAGAGGCATGCAAAGATAGAATGAGCACATCTGCCTGTGGTTAGGAGTGACTTTCACAAAGGCATACTCTTTTCGCATATGAATGGCAGGCACCTCCAGATGTGGTTCGTGCAACAAAACGATAGAACAGCTACTGCGTTTCTGTGGTCGCATCGTGAGCGAGCGCAACGTTCTTCGCGCTGCACTGAACAAACTAGACGACAGACCGTTTTAGGAAGATATCGTCTGATCGTGGCCCTACGCATCGCAGGCCAGCAAAGCGACGCGGACATTGATGCTGTTCTTAAAATCGACCGGGTAAAGCGATCGCTTGTAGGGCTGTAATGGACAGGCGCACATGTACCTTGCCAGTGCTTTCTTCCCTCTTCTTTCTTTCTTTTAATACCTTTCCCCCAGTGCAGGGTAGTAAACCGGACGCGCGTCTGGTTGACCTCCCTGCCTTTCCTAACTTTCCTCCTCCTTCTCTTCCTCTAGAAGGATCCGTTGATGGGCTAGTTGGTACATGTAGTGCATAGACTGACATCAGCGCCAGTCTATGTCGTTTATGTGTCTTCTCTTGTCTTCGTTTCATTGCGCTGCAAAACATACTGAGTATATATCAAGTCCACTTCCTCATTCTCGCCAATGCATTGCGTTCAGCTTTGTTTCAAATGCGATAGTACTGCTGCAGCTGTTACACGTCCGCGACCTGCCGAACCAAAGGAGTCGTGTAAATCTCATTGCTTCCATATAGCTACTTAAGCGCGAAGTAGCCCTGCAAGAGGTGGACAAACAGGAATGTAAGCAACGTAAATGTGTTGTGGTGTTCTTGGAAAACAAGACTAATAGGAACTACATGCAGCTTTGTCTACCGCGTTGTACAAATAATGAAAAAAAATAGCGTAGCTTGCAATGTAGGGGCAATGCTAAAGAGACAGCGGTGCTTATGCGACCTAGGCTAATTGTCCTGGATGTTGCTGTTTCTCTAAGCGCTGCAAATTTTCTCCTTCATTCTTCCTCTGCTTCTTTCTCTCTTCTCTCTCGTTTTTTGTTCACGTTTTTTTCTCTGTTTATTTCTATTTCTTTCTTTCTATCTTTCTTTCCTCTCCTTTCTCTCTCTCTTACTATCCTTTGTTTTTATGCATTTCGTTCTCTCTATTTCTCTCTTTCTCTTTCTTTCTACGTTATGCTTTTCTCTTTTTCCTCCTGCGTTCCCTCCTCCTCACCTTCACATATGTCCTCATCCTCCCTTCCTTTTCCCACCCCCTTACTATAGTGTACTTTAAAAGACTATGCTATGTTCTCTTAGCGTGCCTAGTTAGCCGAGTGGTTAGTATGCTCGCCTTCGGATCTTGGTATGCGGGTTCGATTCTCGCGTCGCGAAGAAATTTTTTTCCCCTAGAATTTCACTCTTTCTCTCTCTGTACTCGTTGTGTCGCTCATCAGAATTGTTGCATCCCGCACCGGAGAAATCGGCGAACGTTGTTGTTGTTGTTTTTGCCCTCTGGGCATGGCTCATACCCAATGCAGGGGATTGGCCGAGTAGATGGTGAATGTGTTCTGGGAGCGAAGCGGAAGGTGAAGATGAGGACGAAGAGAGTGCGTGCTGGTTCATTGCTTGGCCACATTTTCCAGTCCACGGATTGCACCTTACGCCCGGCTATAAAAGCTGCTCTGTTAATAACATTTGCCCAGAGGCACATTCTCTTAACCAGAGAAGTATTTGTCAAACCATTAAGATGCATTGACTCGTATAACATTTGTTCTCTTTCTTGGACCTAATGCCACTTCGCGTGTATTCGGGGTACTTCATTCAATAATTTTGACAGACTGATCATTGTTAGAGCTAGAGCTCTACTACGCCATGTCTCCCAAGGTCACTGATCACGTCGCAATGGCCTTGAGCCGCCGGAGCGAAAGAGTGTCAGGCGTGACGTCAGGTCACTTGATCCGTTGCAGAGAGGCGTAGCAGCTGCGCTTGCTTCGAGCCTCGCCACTGCGGTACCACGTGACCGGGCGAAGGTTTAATGGTACACTGTGTACATAGTCTGCAAAACCATTGCAGACATACATTTCGCTCGTGATAAGTATAAGTTCGCAGGATTTAAAACTCAGTAACTTTTTCATCGCACTTCCAGCACTAGTTTACGCATTTATAGAGTCATCCACGTGTCAAATGTCAAGCAATATGGTATAAAACTGAACCTTAGATGGCGGTTGTCGTAAACGGGACAGGCGAAAACCTTCCCTGGCGGAATGCGTCCTCACACCGAGCTATGCAATTCACAGCCGCAGGTGCGTATAGCACGCGCGGCACGCATGCGGCGTACAATGATGGCGTCTCTGAATAACACAGCGCGCATGGTGCACACACAGAGTAGCTGGGGCTAGTGCCATTTTGAAAACCGGAGTCATCGTCACTGTTCTTCATGCAAAAACTGCTCACCGAGTGCATGCTACAATGGCGCCACAATAATATACTGCGCCGCTGCAAACTCAGAATATCCACTTTATATGTGCGTTCTGTACGCCTGCGCGTTCACTGCGCAACAAAAATTCAAAAAGTGTTATGTTGCACAATCAATTTTTCTATTGTTATTGCCCACGGCACAGTCTTAGCCATATTGTGTACTGTTCATTTTCTTGTTCGTGCACCCCTCCATGGGCTCCATGTGCACCCCTCCATGGTCACTCCATGGGCTAAATATTATTTTAAGACATATCGATCAACCAAATATTGAACCTTCTTTCTCTTCTGGAAAGTTCCACAATTACCGATGCATGCCGACTTGACCTTGAACAACGCTACGCAAAACGTAAATGTGCCATGTATATTTATTTGCGCTGCATCAGTAAGGTGTCCCATGTCCCAGTAATGTATGCCACCTTTATTTAGGTACTTGCTAACCATTTAATATGGACATGTCCAAGTTTACAAATGGAACGCTCCCGTCTCCTACTGCAAAGCCGGCCTCCGCTACAGTGTCGCGAACAACTATGGCCGCTCGATACACGCTATCGAATTCCACAAAACACTGCTTAATTGATACGCAACACAGGACTCGCTGCACACCCATAATATACATATAAGCATACAGCATTATACCTCAACGGCAAGCCTATATCGCAGTTAAAAAAAAAACATATCCATAACGCTAACGTAATTGAAAGTGCAGCTTCGTCAGAAAGTTAATCGGCGATTGATAGGCGAAAGCACGTTCCTGAGCTGTGGGCGCGAGAGGGACCTGAACTTCACAACGCCAAGGCCTTTCAATAAACACGTTTAGTGTGAAGACTTTTTGGAAGTTTTTGACAGTGCAATTGATCCGGCTCGAGAGGAGCCCATCCGCGATAAAACACTGCCAAGGCTGTCCGCGGCTGCCTTGAATAGAAATGAGGTCCTTCTGCCCATTCACGTCTCTGAGTTTGCTGTGCTCTCAGCACGGACAGAGAAAGAACTGTCAGAACCTAGCACCCATTGTAAGATTACTTGCACTTTTTGCGGGGCGGTTCGAGGGGATCACAACTTTCGCATCCAGCAATTGTTGGAATCCACTTTACTCTGAACGTGAGCCACATGAAAAATTTAGTCTCTGAAAGACGCTGACCGCGTCTACATTTGCGAAACGCTCACGCTAACGCTCAGAGAAATGTGAGATTGTGCAAACATCTCACGCAGTGTTTTTTTACGTTGAACCGACCTTTTCGACAGGACACTTCGAGATTTGAAGTACACGCCATAATGGGACGGTATTGACTAACTCTGACCACTTCGTTTAAACATGTCATCGCTTCATTTTCTTTCGTTTAAAACATTGGGAAACTTGCAGCCTTACAGCTGATTAACAGGGCTACATGGCGTCGGTAGCTAGGGAATCTCTGCGCCTGTGTGTAGCTTATGCATATATCTTGTGTTCGTCACCGCGTTAAACAGTTAATAGTTTACGCTGATGTGTTCCGTATGTGTCATTCCTCGGCGTTTCTGGTACTGCTTGTAGTTTTGTGCAAAGAAAGTCGATCACTTTCATTTCTTTCAATTTGTGTCATAATTAGTACACTACAGTTTGCAGATTACAAATAATGACCCCTATTCTTTCCTTGGCTTCATTGTCTGTTGACATCACTAGAGCCTACATCAGCATCGTTAGGCATCAGATTGTGTAGCATGCACTGGGCATTACAGGGTTCGGGTCGACTCACGTAGGCAGGACGGCTTCGTCCCGTTCCACCTGCCCTCGGGTCCACAGATTCTCCGCGGCTGGCCCACCAAGGTGTAGTTCGTGTCACAGACGTACTCCACGGTGGCGTTGTACGTCGTCCGGCCATGCAGCAGCACGATGCGGCCGTTGTCCACGGGATCCGGAGCACCGCAGTCCAGGTCTGTAGCGTTACAACACTCATATGAACACCATGGCGACGCGTTATGCGGATCGCGATCACACAAGCTGTAATGAAGTTAAACTGAACTATAAAAGAAAAAGAAAAATGGCAGATCACGAGCTGAATGGGAACGTCTACGTTCCCTCACTCCGGAACAAGCCGCAATATAGGACAATGGTTCTAGCTCAATGTTAGCAATTTTCTGCAGAGTTCTTCGTCTACTGAAGAAAAAAGAAACGGGCGGGGGGGGGGGGGGGGGGGACAAGTATCGTTTCAGCACGTGGTCACTATGTCAGAGCTAGCGAGTGGTGCAGGCAGGCACAGCTATGGAAGCTCCGCCGGACGAACATTCTAGGCCAATACGCTTGCCTCTTAGATGCTGCACCAGCTTGCTGTCTGTTCAGAGGTGATAGCACCACTAATGCAGTATACAGTGTGATTCGTCTTGAGCCAGGCATGTTGGCATTGCCCTATGTGTTTGAAAATGGTGACCATCTTACTGCTCTATAGTGAGTGAGTTGAGCGAGAAAGCTGTGTGAGCGTGTGAGTGAGTGTGTGAGCTGAGCGAGTGAGTTGAGTGAGTGAGTTGAGCGAGTGAGCTGAGAGAGCGAGTGAGTGAGTGAGAGAGTTGAGTGAGAGAGTTGAGTGAGAGAGTTGAGTGAGAGAGTTGAGAGAGAGTTGAGTGAGTTGAGTGAGAGAGTTGAGAGAGAGTTGAGAGAGAGTTGAGTGAGTTGAGTGAGTGAGTGAGTTGAGTGAGTGAGTGAGTTGAGTGAGTGAGTGAGTGAGTGAGTGAGTGAGTGAGTGAGTGAGTGAGTGAGTGAGTGAGTGAGTGAGTGAGTGAGTGAGTGAGTGAGTGAGTGAGTGAGTGAGTGAGTGAGTGAGTGAGTGAGTGAGTGAGTGAGTGAGTGAGTGAGTGAGTGAGTGAGTGAGTGAGTGAGTGAGTGAGTGAGTGAGTGAGTGAGTGAGTGAGTGAGTGAGTGATTTAGGAGAACTTTCTGTTGGGCAAGTTGGTGAACGTTCATAATGATTAATAATTCTTGTGTTTGTCCTGCTTTGCGCCTTAAAAATCATTATGAGTGAGTGAGTGAGTGAGTTGAGTGTGTGAGCGAGTGAGTTGAGTGAGTTGAGTGAGTGAGTATCGGGGGAAGGGGGCAGACGGGAGGATATTTATGCAGTAGACACCATGGGAGACTTTACAGCGGACAATGCAATTCTCTCACGGCACGAATGACTCAGGTGTCCACCGAGAAGGGAGCCACGGCAAGCGATTGAGAAGGCGATGCGAATGGGGCCCGATAACGCTGTCGCGTGCACTCTAAAGACGAAACTTGAGCGCCCTCCAATATTTTTTTACATCCCATGTAGAAAACACGGACTCAATTGCAGGACTGCATTCATTAGCGGCAGCAGTCACGTAATTTAGCTCTGTAGCCTCCGCTTCATTGCCAAGAAAAGTTGTCCGCGAGTAGAGTATAAAGCTAAAGCAAGAGACTCGCGATCTCAGCTAAGTCTGCGCCTGAACAATCGAAAACCCAAGGCGAAGGGAAGCAATATCCCGGCGCATTAATTAGGCTGATTTTTCACAAAATATACAGTCTTCCGTGAAAGAAAATTTATCTTCTTTAAGCGTTTATCTTCCTGCATAACAATTTGGTCTAAAACTCATTTCCTTGATAAGCGGGATTCAAGGAACAATCAATATCTTCCATTCGCGACGTGAAATCCGTGGAACTTCCTATCGAAATGAAAAAGAGAATGTTAAGTTGCCGTGCTTATAGAAAATCAATAAGTGTGCCTTCGCAATATATTATATGCTTGTTCTCAGATCAGGATCCGATGAAAGGTCATTAAAATGAGAAATGCGGCTCATCAAAGCAGGAGTAAGAAAAGCTTTTTAAGAAGACACTGAGATAAGCGAGAAAAAAAAATATAACAAGACCATTTCAAAGTACATGGATAAGCGTTACCTTTTTACCGGAGCTTCTTCATTAATTCCTTGTTTATGTTTAAGCTGAGCCTTGCGTGCACAGGCCCCCACGTAAGTTTCTTTTCGAAAAGCCCCAGTTCTGTTTGCTCTAAACAGCGGCCGTCAGGCCTTCTTTTTTTTTCTTTTAATAAATTACCTCACAATGCCTTCCATAGGATATGAAATCTGAAGCTCGAGCGCAGTGCTGCGTTCTCGCATACGCCGCACCTGGAGCGTGAATTCCGTTTTTCACACATTGCACTTCCTCTGTTATCATAAGCGTAATGAGCCTCTTATCCACTTCTTATTGGGCTGACTTCCCAGGTTCCGTGCTTCACACCTATTGGAAAAACGTAATTTATTTCATCTAGCACTTATCCGCGCGGCACGTTACCGCAACACGCATATTTAAATACATAAATATAGAGATACTAATAACAGTAATATCATCGGGAGGAGAGCGGTTTTTTTTTTTCATACATTATCTATCGCTGGCCAAAAAAGCAGCCGCTTCACTCTTTAAGCGGCGGTCGATCGTGCGTAGCTCGATTATTTGTCTATGCTTTTTATTCTTTCTTTTTTAATCTAGTCTGCCTCAAGGCAAACACCGAGATAATAGCGCCGCGATTGTGCGGAAATTTATGCGCGCGCTCAGCTTCTTTACAGAACCGCCCGACTTCCGGAAGCTGCTCCGGGACTATTTGCTAGTTTCTCAGCGTTGGTTAAAAGAACGCCTGTTTCTTTACAATTCTATAATAATTGCTGAGGTTTTACGTCCCAAAACCACGACATGATTACCGTAGTGGAGGGCTCCTGAAATTTTGACCACCTGGGGTTCTTTAACGCGCATCCAAATCTAAGCGCACGGGCCTCTAGCATTTCGCGGCATCGAAATGCGGTCGCCACACCTGGGATTCGATCCCGCGACCAGCAGTCAAGCACCATAACCACTAGACCACCGAGGCGGGCACTAAACAGATTCAGCACGGGTGACTCTCGCGATGAGTCAAAAAACGAATCCTTCACACCATTTAGACACCACCGGACTTCAATGACAGCACGCTGCGCCGTCTGGCGGCAGCCCAAGATATGAAGCAAGTCGACACTCAACGCCGACAAAAGCTAGAAAGCCGACGCCCGAAATCACTCACACTTGCACGACGGAGCAGCGCCAGTCCAAAAGCCGGACGTGGCGCACTTCCGGGACGCAGTTCCGACTAGCAGGCTCCCTGTGGGACACTCGTAGACCACTTCCTGTCCCACACGGTAGTCCCGTCCCGTGGTGGTGGAGTTTTCTTCCCGGTCGGGGCTTCCGCAGTTCGATGGGTCTGCGTGATTTCCCGCAAACAGAGATTATTATTTGTGAATGTGTGCTTCGCTCAGAATTGCTTCGTCGCTTAGCGCTTGACTAAGTCCAGAAAAAAGCGGGGCGTATGTAACGTTCCGCTCTGCTGCGTAAATCTTTGTAATTGATTGCGCTTGTGCGCGACAGCAAGAGCGGTGTCTGAAGTGCGTGCAAGTGCCCAGTGACTGTTGTTAGACACAACTAGCAAAACTATCGGGAAATTACGCTTAATTGTATGTTGGTTTCGTTAGCTGTCTCACGAAGAGAAGAGCCTCTCGAACGTTCAATTACCCTTCTTTGGGTACCTGTGTGATCACATTGATGAACTCTTCTGTAAAGCGCGGACGCTTCGGGTGTGCGAACATTCGTTACGTGTGAACATTGTTCTTGCGAGGATGATTATACTGTGGTACCGGGATTAGGAATGTGAATGTCCTTTCGTGTGTAAATTCTGTACTGTTTTATGGTTATTGACAACTTCACGATGAAAACTATTACGTAGAGGAAGAGAAGGAGTAGCCGGAGCCATACTTAGGCACCAGCCTCTCCTAAAACACATTGAATAAAAACAATTCACTTAATCAGTTGTTTTTCTTGACGTTAATTTCGGATCATCCATTTTATACCTGGAATTGGAAAACCAAGTTGCTTCGAGGCAAGGCTGACGATATGCGCAACGTTGGGCGTACGTGCGTATAAAAAAAACATGTAATATAAATCGTCGGATGTCACGTGGCATATTTTTGTATATTTACGGGCGTCCGCAGTAAGTCGAAAAACACATACTTAATGGATCGAAAGTTTGGAACTCTCTAATCGGATGTTTTGCAAACTCATCTTCAACTTTCTCATTATAAATTTTTGCTCAGCCTCAATGCTTCTGGAATTTGTTAACTAATTCTTGCCTAATCAAGCAATTAAGCAGAACCAAAAATAGTGTGACTTACTCAGCATTCGTTTGACCGCGTCGGTGTATTTTTTAACTCTGGCTAGAGTGAGCTGGGGCGCAGTGAACACGTGTAAAAGTGCAAATGACATGCCAACATGGCTACCCTTAGCTGAGGCACCCGGTATATGATGCTAAGCAAAGCACGTTAAGTTGGTAGTGCGTTAATTAGTGAAAGTTACTTATCAAATGTAGGACGTCGATATAAAGTGCCCGGTAAAATAGCTACACCGGGTGGCTTTCGCCTTCGAGTCGTCTGAGGCGAATGCATAACAGACCCTGTAGTTTTAGCAGTGTTTGATTGAAGCCATAGGTCGGCAAAAAATGTGGAGCTCACTCAGACTCACTCACGAAGCATATCTTAGCCTCAGGGCTCACTCGGACTCAGACTAAGCAAACGTTTTCTCATCCGGACTCACTCGGACTCAGACTCACTATAATTTTTCTCAACCGGACTCACTCGGACACAGACTCACCAAAATTTTATTCACTCGAACTCACTCAGACTCACGACACGATCTGAGTCTGAGTGAGTCTGAGTGAGTCGACTCGTGAGTCCGTTAGCATTTAAATATCCTTTCTCTACCATAATGTCAATGCTCTTTAACGCCAATATCTCGCATAATCGGTGCGCTACTTAGCACCTTTTGATCTCGTAAATTCAAATACGAGTTATCTGAGTTTGCAGCTCAATAAAGACGTTTTTATTGAAAGTCATGACTCACACGGGATAGTTTTATCACTAACTTCCAGTGGAAAAGTTTGCGAGGGGAGGTCAAGGCACCTCCTCCCCCGCTCCCTCCTCAACTCACGCCTCTGATCAATAAATACTGAACTAACGTATGAACGGTAGCGCGTTCAAGTAAGCGGGAGTATACGGGAGTATAAACGTGAGCTGACATAGGGCTGATAGTAATGCTAAAGTTGAGTAGATATGACCATAGGTCGGCAAAAAATGTGGAGCTCACTCAGACTCACTCATGCAATATATTTTGCCCTTAGGGCTCACTCGGAGTCAGACTCACCAAAATTTTCCTCAACCGGACTCACTCGGACTCAGACTCACCAAGATGTTTCCCAACCGAACTCACTCGGACTCAGACTCACAAAAACTTTACTCACCCGGACTCACTCAGACTCAGACTCACGTCTCGGTATGAGTCTGAGTGAGTCGACTCATGAGTGAGTTTGCCGACCTATGATTGAAGCGTAGTAATATTGAGGTGAAGGGAAATCATTGTGAGCGCAGAGACATGCTGCCGTTGGTGGGGACCAAAGCAACCTTCGCAAGCATGTAAAATGCAAGGCTTCACATTGTGAGATCTGTACCAATGGGGAGCGCCATCACGAACACGTACGACGAGATACAAGAAAAAGGGATGGGACAGGCATAGTAAAAAAGCGCGTACACCCACCGAGCACGCGTGCGCTGTGAACATCATGAAAATGTAATATCACCGACTCGGCCAAGCTACAACCTTTTACAGATTATAGACTATTTAATGGATGGGTTTCGGTGGCGCCATATTGGGCTTGCCGTTCTTTGTGTTTAAATGGGGCCCTGCAACAGTTTGTCTGCATGGTCAGAAAACACTGCCGATTGGTATTCGAGGTTCCTGAGAACAGGCGACCCATATATTATAGCGCAGCACGCAGCCTGGAATTTACAATTAATTCTCAAATTCAGCTAGAAATCGTTCCCTTTTCTCTCGAGAAATGATGCCATAAAGTCAAATGACTACGTCATAAACCCAAAGTCCACGGCCATTGGTTGATTTGAGCATCGTGAGTTACATAGTCCGTACATAGTAACTGGCTGGATACCGCCACGTGCCCGCGCTCGCGATCACACTGAAAGTAAACGGCGTGTTCGAAGAAAAAAAAAAGTCACGGTGTCGCCGCAAGGGCGAAGCAATGAATGCGATAGCAAGAAACTAATGCTACATAGCATTAGTTTCTGGTTCCATACGAAGTGAGGCTCGCCAATGGATACTCCCAGTTTGAACAGCGCTCCTGTTGCAAAGGCGGCCAAAGCAGCGAAGGAAACTAGCGTGCTTCACGTGTCGAGCTGTGACACTTGATAGTTCGCGCTCATCTTCTGTTTGTTAGTTTAGCGGCGTCCCTTGAGCTCGGGTGACTTTCGTACGCTCCGTAACATGAGCGCGGACATCACGGTGAAAGCTCGAAACATCCGTCTTCCCCTCACCACGAGAAAACCGCGCGAGCAGACAGTGGAAGGGCATGGTTCTCCCTGCGCAAATATAAGAAGCGAGCGAGTTTGCCGACGACTTTTAAATGCGTCTCGCCTGCGCTCCTCGCGCCATCTCGCTGGTAATGAAGAAACGCTTATAAGCGCCTAGCGTCTCTGAGTCCTGCCAGCGGTAAAGGGTGTGTATATAACGCTCGCAGTTAGCTACCTGAAGGATCTGCGTTTTCTGGCTTAATGGCTAGAGCCACGCGCTGGGGAACCAGAGGTCGCTGGTTCGATTCCGCGCTTCGGAAGCATTTTTCTGAATTATTTTCCTTTGGGACTTTGACATATATATACATTTTTATACAATTACGGTGCATAACGACGGCGACGGCAAAATCCAGCCGAGACTGTCCATATAATTGCTATCGCAATAAAAGAAAAGAAAGTGCTCAATGTCATGACTCGCGCTGACGAAACGACGCATCTTGTTTCCCCTTTGCAAATCTCCTCCCCCCCCCCCCCCCAACCCTGCGTAGCTTTCAGCGTGCTCGCTGGTACGAAAGGAGAGAGAAAACGCTTGAAGTGTGGGACAAATACTTGTAACCCAGCTGTTACTTGACGGATTCTAAAAAATTTTACGGCAGTCGATTCGTGAGGCAACAAGCCATTTTTATAAAGCCATTCGATGATTACCTGTAGAAGTGTTGCAGGGCCTTTATACCAACTAAACAAACAGTGCTACGGTAGACTCATACGCACGAAAATGGTTGGCTTGGTAAATTCGACGTTTCTTGACCTTATTATTTCACTTCGTGATACACAAATAGCGGAAAACATTCGCTTAACAGCCAAAGGTGGTGGCATCTATGTGTCTTATGTAAGGTCATCTACACGGCGAGAGAAAATTCTTGGTGGAGCCAGGCTTAAAGGGCCCCTCACCAGGTGACCTAGCGAATTTTAGTTAGACATTGCAAGTTGTTGCGAGCCCAATAAAGAGCATTATGCCACAAGAATTTTTCTAATCGGTCCGTTAGAAGCTGAGGAAAACAATAATTTGTTGCGGCGCGAAACCATAATGAGAGGAGGCGAGCTGCAAACCCTTGCCGCTCGCCCCGCGTAGCCTTCGCAAGCCAAATCCCTTCCCTGCCCTCTTCGCCACGCGAGCGGAAGGATCACATAACGCATACGCATGATCACGTCATGCGCACAAAATGTCACGAGCGCATGACGCGCCCGAACCAGCCCGAGCCCCCGAGACGCGAGCGGTGTTGTGGCGGCGTTCTTTGCGCTTCATCTCTGCAAGTTATGCCGAATGCGCCCTCGCCGATCACTTGGCTTTCAACCTATTACTGAGCGCGAAAGCTGCAACATTTGTACGGACGCGAGACTAGCGGTGTGCCGCATGAACATCTAGTTAGACGCGGGAGGATAAATGAGCCTAATGAGCGCTGGAACGCGCTGGAATATTAGTTTCGTTGTAAAGGGTGGCGTCTGCACGATGCGCAAAGCGCGAGAACACGAACGCGTGCGAAACGGAGGTAGATTAGTCTCGAATCTCGCTGCGATTCGCAGTAAAAATTCAAAAAGAAAACGCACACATTCCGTTTGTGTGTTTTATTATTGCTCTCAAGTTTTATTCATCCATTCAAGCAACAAATTACAAAAACTACGCGTCGTGTCAAATAATTATCGCAGTGTCACGTGCTACTGTTGGCGACGTCAGAGCACAGTCGTCTACGTAGAGGAGCGACGTCACAGCACTACTACCTACGCAGGGCCATTCTCTCATGTACGTCATCCCCTCATTCTCTAAAGCGCGCGCCCGCGAGAGGAAGGGCAAGCAGCGTTCAGCTTGAAAATTGACCCATTTACGCTGCGCGTAGCGTTGCAAATTTTGGCAGACGTAATCGTGAACGCCTAGTGCATGCATTGCGCTCGTCAGCTCAAAATTGTCAAACCTGGTGAGGGGCCCTTTAAAAATACTTTCCTTTTAAAATTGCGCAAGTATCACAAGTCACCGTAAACTAAGAGTTTAGAGTACGAGCGGCGCTGGCTAACGCTCATAGTATTTACACATATAGATTTGCCTAATTAAGCGGACGGGAAAGCGACTTCCATCGTGGCTCAATTGGTAGAGCATCGGAGGCGTAATTCGAAGGCTGTGGGTTCCGATCCCGCCGACAAAAAGGATGATTTTTCCTCCACTTTCATTCATTTCAATTTACATCATTACTACTACACTACAGTTAAATACAACAATTAATGGTCCCAATGCTTTCCCTGGCGTAATTGTCTGTTGGATTCATATGGTTGTGCCTAGCACAAAAACGAGGTCATTGAAAAAAATTGCCCTTCTTTCGTTCAGCACTAGAGAAGATCACTCACTGTACTGGCAGATCCAAGGCAGGTAGTCCAGATCGCAGGTCACATCATTCCATCGCCACTTGCGGCCACCATCGATGACAACGCAGTTCTGCTGACCGTTGTAGTTGTTGGGCTGGTCATCGGCCCACAGGAATTCTCGTACCGGTTCGCCTGTAAAATTCAATCCAGAATGAAGTGGAATAAAGCAGCATAATTTGATTTTATCAGATAAGAAGCATTATGCATCTAGCCTACCTTTAACACTGGCTCATAAGCTCCCGTTTCGAGAAAAACAACGATGCATGTATTGAATCAGTAATAAATACAATTATTAAATCGTTTATTTTACACATGTCGAGCTGGCAGGCTGTTCAGAGGATCACCTTAACCGAAAAAAAAAGAACTGATAATATGCATTGTTGGGCACGCTGGTATGTATATCAAGCACTATAGCAAAGTGCAAAAAAGTCCGGAGGGAGGGGAGAGGAAATAAGGACCCTGTAGGACAATGTTCCACGAAGGTGCTCGAGAAAACAAGTTGCCACCCGTGAGGTTCTAGAGCCCTATTTCATTCGTCGCGAAGCTAATAGCCGATAAGGGCACACGTGATAGCTGTGTCATATTCAGGAAATCAGAATCTGAAATATCAGATAAGGTTTTCTGCTTTCTTCGTTTTAAACATTTTTTTTTGTTATCTTTCGCTGAAATGTTTGCCTATATTTTGTATCATGTATCTATATTATCACCGCGAATACTCTTGTCTCCTGTACAATTTGCTTTAATTATTGTTAAATATGTCGTTAGTTTACCCTTGTAGACACCCAGTTAAGAAGAATAACGAAATGCGCGCAGCTGCTCACCGCTGACCCAGAACCAGCCTCTTTTTCCGGGCCCAATGCCTGTGCGTCGCTGTGCGCCCATCCAGACCAGCTTGGATTTCAATTTTTCCCGACGTCGCTCCAGTTCAGCCGAGATGAAAGGAAGCGTCAGGTCGTCCACGCTGTGGACCAATAGGCCACCGCGTGCCTGGAAGCGTAGGTCATGGTTTCAATGCGTAGAAACCACTTTATGCAAAATCACGGGGCATACGCACGGTTCCCATGCAGCTACAGTCAACAATGAATAGTCAGGGGAAGCTTCAACCCGGCGCTGTATCCTAAAGGAAATGTGTAATGTTGTGATTTTATGTTCAATCATTTGTGTCAGTGTGTTCTCCTGTGTAGATCAAGCAATACAGAATATTGGAGTTTGAACGTCTACATGTGAACTGACTTTTCCGATTTGAACTTGTGATACAACACTTGTGTACATATGAACACATTAGACATATCTCAGCTGCCATGTGATGTTTGGCTGTGCGTAGTTTCACATCGTGTGTTCTACTGTATTGCATGTTGTGCCCTTATTATTTTTCTTACTACATATTTTGTCTGCTAAGCGAGAAGGAGTAGCCGGTGCCACCATATAATGGCACCAACATCTACTATTTCTTTTCAATAAAAAAAAACGCACCAGCATTTTGTACATCGCTTATTTTCTGTCTTTTACCCTTCCAGCGCGGCGATTTATTGAAGTCACAATGAACATGCGGGGCGTTTACTCGGCAGTTACTTGCCTGGCAGTAAGAAGAAGCGTCCTGGAAGGAACCGCCGCGACTCCCCTGAAACTCGTAACATTTTCGGATGAAGGTGGTCAGCTCCAGGGGCTCCACCTGGTTTCCGCATCGATCGGGGGAGAACTCTGCGAGGTTGAGAAATGACGTTGATCTCTGGAAGGCGATTACGACACTTATGGCAAAAAAAAGTTAAAACTCTGACGATTACGATACTTCCTAATGCGATGTTTAAGAGCAGCTCTACGTGTGCTTCCATTTTGCGATAAGTTGAGGCAAAGAATCTGAGACAGACATGTTTGTCCTTAGAGTCACAGACTACTTATTTACTCCACACACTCTTTCTTCCAGAAACGTGCATCTACAAGTCCTTGATGGTTATGAAATATGTGCTGCGTATTTGTTACGTTCTGGTGTTACTGGGAGAACGCTCTTTTGTTATGTAATTTTCGAACCCTATATGTTCTATGTTCGATCCCTCTAAGAGTAGCAAAGGAGTAGCCGGCACCTTACTTGTTTGGGCGCCAACATCTCCTTATATCATGTCGACAAAAAAAAAGTCACAGTTTCGCCGCAACGGCGAAGCAATGAATGCGATAGCAATAAATTGTAATGTAACGCGAAGAATGGAAAACAGCTCGAAATTGCCAGCGAATCGCTCGTGCCCAAAGGACGCACGAAAAGAACGCACACGGGACGAGCGCGAACTAACGCGTCACAGCTCGACACTTGATGCGCACTGCTCAAACATAAAGCAGGACGCACGAAACGAACGAACAGGCACACACAAGACGAGCGCGAACTAATTGTCACAGTTGTTACTTATTTCTGTTTGAACAGCGCGCTCCTTCCCCAAACGCGGCCGCTGCAGCGAGCGAAGCCAATGCCACCTATATTCTAGAGGGCGCTGGCGAAGCGAAGCACCCCACCGGCTGGCCCCTTCTTTCCTCGAGATAAGCGCACGAGGCGACCACGCCCTGTAGAGCGAAGAGCAACGGCGTTCGCAAGAGCGGGACGACGATCTTTAAAGCGCGCCACACGCGCGAACGTCGTGCTATCTATGCGGCCACTAAGAAAGCATGCTGAATTACATGGTGTATATAAATAGCTCGCCGTTAGCAGGCTGAAAGACGGTGCTCTCGTGGCCTAACGTCTAACGCGGCGGGCTGCAAATCGAGAGGTCGCCCGTTCGATTCCGCGCGTCGGAATGAATTTCTGAATTATTTTTCTTTGTGGCTTTTCTATATATATACACACTTATACATATACGGTGAATGACGGCGACGGGGACGGACATTTTCCAGCCGAGACTGTCCATATAATTGCTATCGCAATAAAAGGAAGCCTCGCGGTCGTGTGCGTGATCGTCGTGTAATTGTGTAATGTCGCTTTACCCATCTTGACACTACGCAGCCACAGTGACAGCGAAAGGTTGACACGATGCTGCGAACGTCTGTTAGTACCAGTAGTTTGTCTTTTGAGCGAAAGGTTCAATGAGCGCGACGGCTTCGCCGAGGAAAAGTGCCGCCGAAATGCGTGGAGGGCAGGGCCATCTGGTGGCATCGGAAGAAACTACAATGCCAAGCCACGTGACTGCATTCGGAACTCTGTTTGGTGGACGCGCACGTGAAGCATTTTTCGATGTGCTCGTTCTCTCGGTTACGGCGATGGACAAGGAGGAACGAGGCACACGGACGCAGGAATGGGCGCTAAAAGCTGCGCTCTAAAGGAAACCTCATGCGCCGTTAGGACGCTGAAACCAGCACGCGATCGTGTCCACCGTGTGAACGTTCCGTCGGGGTAACGCGCTCAAATCTATAGCGAGGAGTTTCACACTGTTTAAGACAGATCCCATTGTTCTCGACAGCACATTCAAGTGACGCAACCTTTCCGATTTACCCTGAAAATTCGCTGTAGCATCGCGATGAGCGCGCAAGGGAAGTTGCCAAGGCGACCGATATCCACAAGGTTATGGATTGCATTATCGAACTATACTTTCATTAAGCGTACTTGGTGAATTTTCATATTTTTTATGAGCAATATATAATGTTAATGTGAGTACTTCTCTGGATTTTTTTTTTTTGCACGCTGTAAGGTTTGGCAATGCAGAACCAGTTAAGACTTGTCAACCCCCCTTTTACGACAAGTTAACACTTCTCTTATCTATTTCACGAAACAAATAGGCGCTGACGAGCACTAAAGCTTCTCATTAGCGCTGTGCATTCAGATATTCACTAATTGGCCCATCTCAATAGCTTAACGAAGTTGATTGCTGAGTGGCACTCAAGAAGTCTATGCACCACCACGTCGCAACCGTTAATGACCGTGGGTGACATTCCACTCTAGCATTTTCTGGAATTTATATAGGAATCTTTGAAAACGAACTCGATAGCCCGAAATCGGAAGAGTCAAAGAAAACAGGAATTAGGTTTGGTCGAATGCAAGCTGATCTGAATATCTCTGAAACAGAGGTAACGAGCTACGTCGAACTGTCGTGTTTTACAGGCGACAGTAGATGACACATGAAATGCTCGCTTTCCTGATACAAACTCCAATCAATGTGGCCGCTGGCATCTATATCAATTTATCACTGATCACATGGCTCCTCACTACGCCACCTTCAGTTACGTTTCGTGTTTTTGTAATGCACCGCTATTTCAAAAGTCACGAAGAAGCATAGCAGGTAGCTATCCGGTGCACAGCGCATGTGTTTATCGATAGGCGGTTTGTGCAACCAGTTCGGTTTGGCTGGAGCAGTATAGGTGAGGTTGAGTGTGGAAAAAGACGCTATTTCTGCGTTTTTCATCAACTCAACCTCAGCTACTTCTCCTCCTCCAGCTAAGCCTAACTTGCCCCCGTCCTGTGTACATCTCTTCTTTGTCCGTGTTTTAGATGCGAAGCATCTTATGGCGGAGTTCAATCCGGTGGTGGTGGTGGTGTGCGGCATGACCACCCTTACTGCGCATGCGCAAACCCTCTCCCCTCCCCCTCTGCCTCTCCACTCCCCCTCTCTCCCTCTCCTGCGCAACGTCGCGATGAGCGCCAGCGCATGCGCGTCCCCTCTCCCTCTCTCTCTCCTCTCCTACGCTCCCCCGTCGCACGCCTGTCAACCGCGTTCCCCGCTCGCCCTGTGAGAATTAACGGCCACGCTAGAGGGAAGACACGACGCGCGTAGCGTTCCTCTTCGCGTTCGCGAGGTCTGTAGCATGCCCAACGAACGCCAACGGAACGCGATCGTGCAAGTGCTCCGGCTTCGCATCGCCTCATGATCCCCTTTAGCGGGAGATGGTGTAATTTTTTTAGCGCAGCCATGAAATATGTTCTAAGCCAAACTGGTTGCACAAACTGCATAAGCCTGTGCTGTGAGCCGGATAGCCGCTGTGTTTCCACGCATTTTTAGTCAGCCAGTGAGAATAGTCACGATGTCGTCATCTAATACGAACTGTAAAAGAAAACACCAGTGATTGCTCTAATTTTTGCGTGTGTGTGCGTGTGCGCGTGTGTGTTTCCATCTTAACCACGACCTCCTCCCACCCACCACCGCTTTCATTTCTTCTTTCACTTGCCTCGACAGCATGCCAAGGTTTTGTTGTAACTCTCACAACTACAAATAGGGTTATAGCTAACAGCTTCTCTCTCTCTCTCTCTCACTGGAACGCATCTTCACACAAGACTACTCAAAATATGATTAGATATCATGCGTCAAAGAGAGAGTCATGATCTGTCAAACATAATGCGTAGACTACACCCGCCTATATATCCTAACATTCTTTTTCCTCTAGAAGGTTCCTCGAATTGCTGCAGTTCTATCTGCGTGTTGTTCCGTTTCCTTCTTTCAGTTAAACACATTTCACGCTATCTAAGACACCCTCGAAATACACAAAACGTCGGTTGCAGTATCGCACGACCTGAATTCTCACAGCACGGTCGGTTTCATTGGAACGGTGACATCTCTTGACTGAAGACACACTTCAAGCCACGTCACAGCGCTCGCTGCCCGTTTCCGGCCATTCCCGTAACGAGTACACGCGCTCACAATAAAAGAGCGAGCGCGAGGAAATGGGTTGTCAGGAACACGGACACCCCGCGGCGCAAAACTTCTCGAGCACTTTCAAAGCCAAAGTGCGGGATTATGTACCTTTTAAAGCAACCGTGGAATGCTTCCCAACGGTTTGCATCGTTTGTCTTCACGTCCGCGACAGCCGTTTCCCCTTCTCCGGCGTCCCACTTTCCTGTCCAGTTTCACCAGAAAACCTGACACACACTTTACGCCAAGGTGAACCCTGAAATGGCGCTGAATCTCTGACGCGGTCTTTCTCGATTCATCATGGTTGTGCAGACGCTCTCTGATTTTTTTGCAGTCGCTTGTGATCCAGTTATACCATTTTGTCTTCGAAGACTCGTGATATAAATCTGCGTGCGTGCGTGTGCTGTCATGAAAATATTAGCGAACAAATACATGTATGCAAAACATAAAAGGGCAGAGAGTTAGGCTAAACTAAGAGCAATTTAAGAGCATAACTAACAGGGGCGTAGCCAAGGGGGGGGTTGGGGGGGTTCAAACCCCCCCCGAAATTTTTCAGTTTTGCTTGCGTATATAGGCACGCACACATACAAACGCACGCACGAACATACATAAGGTATGGTTGAACCCCCCCCCCCCCGAAAAAAATTTCTGGCTACGCCCCTGATAACTAAGAGAGCAGAGAAAGAGCAAGGCAAAGAGAAGGCAGGGAGGTTAACCAGGTTGTACCCGGTTCGCTACCCTACACGGGGTGAGGGGGAGGAGAGCAAAATAATAGATAAAGCAAGGAGGAAAGAGAACGAGTGATATGCGCACACACCTATCAGCGTTCATCGAGCACACCCAGACATTTGCAACGGAGGAATATTTGAGACCGGTTCCTCTATGGTTTCCTAAAGTATACTGGAATCCGAGATGTTAAAAGAGGCCTACAAGGACTGGCTTCAAGGAATCCAGAACTTGCACTGCACATTGAGTTCATGGGGTTGTCGTTCTGTTGAGGAGAGTGTGCATATCTCAACACAACGAGCACTTGTGGGTTTTCGTCGTGGAAATCATCTGTCGACGATGAAGTACTCTATCCTCGACGAAGTACTTTATAAGTGCGCAATGGTGGTAGCGAGGGCCACGGGACATCCGTCGCCGCTTTCAACGCCTCTCAATATTGACAGTTCGGCTAGTTGTTACCGGCTGACTCGAGACATTGAAATGGCGCGAAATACGGCCTAGGTGAAACCCGAATCTCTGCGAGCATTGTCTGAAAGTTCGCAGCAAACAGGACGAGCGCTAATAACACTCGTCCTTTTTGTTTCTTTACCATGGTCCGTCGTCTTTTTGTGCACTATTTTGACATTTATGCAATGTAAGGCAAATAAAGTCCTGCCCTCTTTATTGACGCCACTTTTTAACACGAAAGTGTTTTCGCTGCTGTGCCCGGCAGTTTTAAAACATTTTGATCCGGCCTGTACAGGAAAATGCCCATACTGTGAGGAGAAGTCTTCGGACGTCTACCGCATGGTGTGGGCATGCCAGTCAACCCCGAACCTCGCCCCAAAACCACACCCCACCCGGGAGGACTTGGAGGCAGCCCTGCTCGGCTGCTCCGACCTGGCGAGCCAGAAGGCCCTGGTCGACCGAGCTCGAGTCGCGGCGATCGCCAATGGGCTCCTGTAATGAGGAGCCCACCTAGTGCTTGTGAGGGGCGGCCCCCTCCGGGCCAACTCGCGCTTACTCCCTGTATATACCTCTAATAAAAGCTTTTAGGGGCGAAGCTCCTTATAGCGGCACCCGTTCGTCCCTCGTAGCGTAGTATGTGACCAGTCTTACGCTTTGACCTGCAAGGTGGTGCCGGTGGGAGATTTTTCCTGTGCGTTGTTGAACAATAAAAAATTCGCAGCGTTAGCTAAAAGCCGACTTCTTCTGTCTCTCATTCCCATTAGCAGCCATTCTTTACCTCCAAGGTAGTGCCTGGTGAGATTTCTCCTGTGCGTGAATAAACAATAAAAATTTTGTTCAAAACGCCGTTGATTGATGAAATAAACCAACAAAAGACGCCAGATGTTTTGTAAAAGCAAAACGAAAGAACGCCAGATGTTTCTAAAGCAAAACGAAAAGACGCCAGCTGCTTAACGAAAGACGCCAGATGTTTTCTAAGCAATGGTTTTCTAAACAATGAAAATTCACAGCGTACATGTAAAATTAAAGTGCGCTGCAAGTCGTCATAACTCATCGAACCTTTAGTATAAATGCGCCCGATCTCACGTCGGTGATGATGTACTGGGCAGAATTCACGGAAGATTCACGGTTTACCGATGAACCTCCGCAGCTTCGACCACTCATCATCATTCACTCCGTGGATATGCTGTGATTTTTTTCCTCCTCCTCCTACTCTCCCGGTTGGCTGGGTGGTGTTGACCTCTGGGAGTGGTAAGGTAAAGTAATTCGTCATTGCTGCGGCCTCCGCGACTAGCACCTACAACGCGTTACGCGTCCGTCCCGTTCGGCGCGTTTTCATTAGAAGTTGAATTTTGTCAATGCCTTAACACACCGCGAAGTGGCGACCTTTGCCCAAGGTATAGGCACTATACCCAAGGGCAGTAAAAGCACCGGCCTCGCTCATAGCATCACGCTAATACAAACCAAAAATAGCTCTGCGACGCGCGCCTGCCTCACCTGGATGTAACACCTCGTTCCACGCTCACGCGCTCGCCCCGAGAAAAATCGAGGCCGGGCTACCGAGGCGGCACGACGCACTTTGCATTTCCCTCTAGTCCGGCCGTGGTGTTCAATCACATTTTAACATGCCGCGGGATGGCGAGTAAGTTCTGCGTCCAATATGCGACGCTCTTCTGGCTATCACACCTCGTTCTCTGATTACGCTTTCACCGTTAACTACTACAGCTACCACAAGGGTTTGTTTATCATTTAACATGGACGTTAGTCGTCGGGATGGAGATGTACCACCAATCATCAAAGTGGGTGCATACACGTTAAACGGTGCGAAACATCAATATACATTGTGCAATCTTTCTTATATCAATGTACAGTAAGCATTCAGTTACTTCTGTAAGGGCACGCTTTACTTTCGTGTTATCCGATTCCTATGACGGAGGGATCAACCATGTTTTTTTTTCTTCGGCAGTCGTTTCTCTTCTCGTTCGCTCATTGTTTCCAAATAAAATGCCAAGATTACGAGCATTCATAGTAAAAAATCACAGCATATCCACGGAGTGAATGATGATGAGTAGGCGAAGCTGCGGAGGTTCATCGGTAAACCGTGAATCTTCCGTGAATTCTGCCCAGTACATCATCACCGACGTGAGATCGGGCGCGTTTATACTAAAGGTTCGATGAGTTATGACGACTTGCAGCTCACTTTAATTTTACGTGTACGCTGTGAATTTTCGTTGTTTAGAAAACCATTGCTTTAGAAAACATCTGGCGTCTTTCGTTAAGCAGCTGGTGTCTTTTAGTTTTGCTTTAGAAACATCTGGCGTTCTTTCGTTTTGCTTTTAGAAAACATCTGGCGTCTTTCGTTGGTTTATTTCATCAATCAACGGCGTTTTGAATTTTATTGTTTAATCACGTACAGGAGAAATCTCACCAGGCACTACCTTGGAGGTAAACAATGGCTGCTAATGGGAATGAGAGACAGAAGAAGTCGGCTTTTGGCTAACACTTACACTTCTACTTCTACTAACGCTTTCTACTGGAACATGCCAATGGCTGCTAATGGGGAATGAGAGGCAGAAGAATTCGGCTTTTAGTTAACGCGCACGCTGCGAATTTTTTATTGTGCAACAACGCACAGGAAAAATCTCCCACCGGCACCACCTTGGAGGTCAAGATCTGGTACTAGCGTTACGACTGGTTACGCACTACTACGACTACGAGAGACGAACGGGTGCCGCCTTAAGGAGCTTCGCCCCTAAAAACGAAAGTGTTTATGGGCACACGTCATGCACGAAGTGTTATGCGGTGGTCTCCGTACACAACGTCCTTCCAGGGACATTAATTTTGTGGGCATATAATGCTTTTCAAGTAACTAGCTGAACACATTACTCCTTAATAGCTTCAGGAGTGCTGTTTCCTGAGCTAGTTGGAATAGCACTGTAGTTTTGCAGGAGGAGGAAATAACTTTTATTTAAGACGGCAAGATTTGAGGGATGGGCTCCCTTCCCTAGGTGGCAGCCATGAGTCCTTGAGCTCTGGCGGCACCCTCGGCTTGCCGAAGGACTTGGAGTTGCACTTCTGGGTCTGGGCTTAGCAGTGCGGTCTCCCACTGCTCTCCGTTAGTGTATGTTCTGTCTTGCCCTGGCACTCTGAGGCAAGCCCACATTATATGATTCAGGTCCGCCCTTCGATTGCACGCGCTAGAAAAACAAGGACACAGTGAGGCACAAAGAAAACAGTATGTGGTTTTCCCAATAAAGTTGTTTCCATCCATCAACAATAAAGTTGTTTCCACATGTGGTTTTCCTGTGTGCTTTACTGTATACTGTATCTGTTTCAAGCACGTCTAAAAATACAGAATCATTAATAGCATTTTTTCGATCCGAAAAAACACAAACGAAAGATAACGCAGAATGAAATATAACCACACGAAACGCACTAAACATTAATAATGTCAAATAACTTAATGATCCGATGATCTGCCTAGTAGTCAGTTATCTCAAAGTTCTATAGAGTTAACACGCAATCTGAACGCCATTTTCAGGTGACTTTTTGGTTACTAGTCTTTAATGGCATGAAGGTTGCTACCGCACCAGTCACGCCACTGCTCCGGTGCCCCTTTCGACCCTCACCTCAGCTTGGATTGCATTGAGACAAAATCAATCTAACATTTGTGTTTTGTTGAATTGCGTTGTGTTGTAGATCAATTTTCGTCACTCCAACTGACTTTCTGATGAAACGCAACTGATTATGGCTTAGCTATGTGCACGTTGGTACACAAGCACGGATAGAGGCCGTTAAACGTTCTCGCCTTGCACTTCCTCGCGCTTAGCTTCCGTGGCACAGGGCGTTACTGTTTGCAGTTTGTTCAGCGGTGCTGCTTTCATTATCTCTTCACCAGACCACGAAAAAGGAAATGGACCGATTGCACTTTCCTGCCCACAGGCTCTGTAAGCGAAGACGCCAATCGACTTTTTTGAGCTTGCATTCGCGCCAAAAACCACGCTAACCATCCATTCCAGGCACCTTCCGTTTTGAGATAGCCACTATACCGCTTATGCTACGTTGCCCTGATCATTTCCTGTACATTTCCTCTTTCTTCTTTGAGAGAGAAATAGAAAGAGAAATAAGAGAGAGAGGTGAAAAGGAAAATCAGGGAGGTAAACCTCGTTCTTGTAATTGCTTTGCTACACTGCACAGGGCTGGGGAAATAGGGGTTGTAAAGAGGACAGAGATAAATATACAAAACGGCAAAGAAAAAAAAAAACCGCACACATAGGAAGGACGGTCCAGTCGGAGTCGTGCACCTAGACCGGCAGAACAGAGAAAGCGCAGTAGTGCTTGCACAACCTTCTTCTGCTACTTTAGGTCCTCTCTATGGCGTAGTATTCTTTGCTCGGACAGAGGCCGGTCGTTCAAGTTGTTGAGCGCTTTGCAAAGCGATTGTCTCTGTGTACTGTACTGCGGGCAGTCGCACAGATAAAAATGATAAACATAGCACGAAGGACACAACACGAGGAAGAAAAAGCAGATACAGCGAATTTTCAGCCATGTACCAACTCGCCCAAGCATCCGCTTCAGCTAATGTGTCGAATGGTTTCTTCATCGCCGCTGTGTTCACAGGCTGCAGTATCGGCCATCCCTACACGGAACGCATACCTAATGGTAAACTCGGCGCCCAGCCCTAATCTATATAAATGGGTATTGTCTACCTCAGCGAAGTCCTGATGGAATTTGAAGCTTTGTATCAAGTCAGTTCTGTGCTTTCTTCGCGTAGCTATGTTCACGTTATGGTAAATGTTATGACATTCTCGGGAAATAAACCCTCTTGCGACGGCTCACGCCGGCTAAATAAGATTGTTATTTCACTCTGCAGAAGGCAAGGCGGTGATGATACTCACCGATTTCTTATCCATCGTCAGTGAGCTTGCATCCACGACGAGACCGGATTTCCGAATAAAGGTGGCTGCTAATCTCAAATTATTAGAACCAAATTCATTTGGCGGATGATGGGAAGAAAAAAATCGCACGAGTTCCCCACAACTGTGAGCATAAATTTGATGCTTACAATTTTCAGGGGGAGGGGAAGGGTGGGCAAAGGAGACAGTTGCCGATCAGGACGGGTGTGACTCAGATTTGAGACGTCGGTCACATAAAATACTACGTCTTTTCACCATTGCAAATACAAACCATCCCCTAATGGTGCACAGATCTTGAATGTTTGCTAACGCTCTGAGGCGCTCTAGGGAAAGAAATCAAGAATGCGATTAAGAAAAACAAAATTAACCTTGCGTCGTGAAAACCATGACTTCACAGAGGGAGAGCGATCCTTCGCCGCCGACCATGTGAATGTACACGTAGCGGCCAAGGATTGGGTAGGCGCACTCGAAGTCCTTGGTTGATCCATCCTCTGCAATGTAAAGAGATGAAAAAGATTGCGCTGGTTGCAAGATGATCGCTTTCCATGAAGACCCATCCTAGAGTTTTCGAGATTGCTACCGCAGGTATAACTTTCACGTTATAGTTAATTTTCACCACTCAATATACTAGAATCCCTCGGCAGTGAAGTCGTAAATAGTGAGCTGACCGCAACAGATGAGATAAACGCGATTTCCATTGCACTATTGCAGATGTCCATGTACTGTACCTATTCGAAGATATAATGAAGACGGCTGTAGATACGAGTTAAATAAAAAGGGAAATGAAATGCAGGGCGGTACCCCGCGCAAGCGGGAAAGCTCACGCTGGCTTATAATTTAGCTGCATGTTCCTGAAAAAAAGAAAGAAAGAAAGAAAAAAAGAAAAAAAGAAAGAAAGAAAGAAAGAAAGAAAGAAAGAAAGAAAGAAAGAAAGAAAGAAAGAAAGAAAGAAAGAAAGAAAGAAAGAAAGAAAGAAAGAAAGAAAGAAAGAAAGAAAGAAAGAAAGAAAGAAAGCATCAAGATTTGATGCCACTCACCCAGTGTACCCGGGTACCACGCGCACAAGCGGCTCCCTTGCAAGCTCGACTGGTTGCTTACTCGAATCTCCAAGTCATGCAGTGGCTGGTGTCCTGAAAACAGAACATTGTTGTATCACTCGGAACATCTGAACATTCGGGCTCTTAGATCTTCAGTCGACCTTTCAAGTAATCATTTATTTTCAGTTTCTTTTTTTTTCGTCTCTTTGCCATACATAACACGCATTTATGCTGTTGGCAAAAATTTGTACCGCCTCTGACGCTGCTAAGAAAAGATAAGAAATCTTTTCACTCTTAAGAGACGTCATTACATCATTTGCATCATTGAAATCTTCAGTTATTTCTGTATGCAGAGTCAAGATTTATATATGACGAATTAAAGGCGCTCCAGAAGACGCAACTACGAATTCAAACCGGTGAAATAATTAAAAAACAGCAACGCTTGTAGAATGGAGGCTAACGTCTAGATGACGTCGATATAATCTACGACTCTTTTAAAACGGTGTTGTGCTGGCGAATATAAAAGAGAGCTTACCTTGAAACTGACATAAAACTGAGCAGGGGACAGAACACAAGTAGAGAAAGTAGGCAGGACGAGCGCAGAACTAGACAAGACTGCGCTCGTCTTGTCTTCTACTTCTACTTGTGCTCTGTCCCCTGCGCAGTTTTACTTTAGTTTCAATGTCGCACCAACTAGCCCCCCGACGCCCTTTACTAGAGTTCACCTTTCGCTCTTTCGTAACATGCCCGATTAGTTTCAAGCCAAATTTAGCAAAGCTACGCTGTCGACGTAACTTAAAATTCAGCAGTATCAAGATTTCCGTCAATTCTATTCTCGTCTTTCTACAAAAGAAGAGGATCCCTTAACGACGTAACATGTATGATCGTGAAAGAAGGGCACTCGGTCCTGAAGTATACACGAAAAACTGCCAAATCAGGGACAATCTTCTTGTTTGGCAGTCACGTCCAACGATTTCGTCACATTGTATCGCAGTCTCTCAGACACGTTCGTCGCGTACTAAATGAAGAAGAGTAGTTGCTGCGTGTTCTGTTGTCGAGACACATCAGCCACACTCAGTGGACATGTTTCTACAGCCGAGAAACGAATGGCCACGTGGCTTGACTTTCGATTGTTAAGAACCAGATGTGAAATCAAACAGGTATATATGCGAAGAAGAGATACAGAGTATATATAGGTTATATATAAGAGTATGTATGGTTCTACTCACAGGCGTGCGCACTTAGTAGACCTATACAAAACCCCCTCTCCCTCCTTCCCCCTTTCCATTGCAGCTCGACATGTGATAAACATTTTTCTTGTTTATCACGGGTTCTTTCTTGTTTTTCTCGGCATTTTCTGGCTATATACCTTGCGTTCGCGGAACAAAACGCTGTTGGAATTCAGCGCCTGTGTTTTGTGGTTTTCCTTTTTCATCTTTCTTTCCTCTTCTCCTCCCCCAAGAGTAGGGCTGCAAACCGGACGTTTTAATCCTGGATGACGCTGCTGCATTTCCCTTATTTTTATCTCTCTCTCTCGGTGTACCGTTTATGTGCTGTTTGAAAAAAAAAAAAGAGATGCAATGGACAGGCGGCGACGGTGGCGTTGTTGTCAGTGGTGGTGGTGGTGGTGGTGGTGATGATAAAAATTTATAAATGACGAGAAAAACATATATGCAGCAAGCATGCACAAGGCGTGCACAAAACGAAAAATTAAGCAGCCTATAGGCCAAACAAACGGAAAACGTACCGCAACATCCCCTTGTGAGGACTCGCACCACGCGGACCTGGTATGGCCTGAGCAGGTCCACCTGCCACCAGGGCGCGTTCTCCAGTTTGGTCTCGGTGCAGAAGCGGTTTTCGTGCAGCGTCGTCAGGTCTCCGTCGTTGGCGTTCTTCGAGTCGCCGCCCCTCACGGTGCTCGACTGGTTCGTGGGCTTGCCGTACGCCACGTTCACCGCTGAAACATGTACAATCCAGCTGAATAATGCAACACAATACGACGACAGAAAATTCTGACGGCTTGCCGCCTGTTGTTAACCTGTCGTCTGTCGTGAGGCTCTGTTGTGGTTCACTCGTGTCAGCACGTTTGTGTATCGCTGCAACAACTCTTTCGCGTTACTCCGGGGACATTTGTGTTATGACAACTCGGTGCCAGTTGGGACAACACATTTTCCTGTGATATTATGAGCTTTTGTTACTGTATTCCAGCCCTCTGTTATAACAAATCACACGTGACAGAAATTGTTTCTCTTGTCACCGCAAAATATGCCTGTTACATAACAGAAATCATTGTCGATACATCAGGAATCTGTAGTAACTACAGAGAAGTCTTTCTGTAACAACAGCGACCTCTGTTCTCCCGGTGATACGTTGTCATTTTCAACTGGGAATGTAAGCATTTTGACAGAGATCTGGCTGGCTGCGTTAGAGAATTCTAGAAGCGGAAACGGATCCAACCACACTTTATCAAATGGACCTGACGTTTCGGTACTCGTTCGGTCCCTTCCTCAGGGGTTGACGGTATTGGTACTGGAAGCGGCGTCGCTTCTTATCATCTTACTTCGATTTCCCATCGCGTAGCGAAGGCTCCAGCGAGCGGTTTGCGTTCCCAGAGGTGTTTTGGATGGGCCACGGAGTTATAGTCGGTTACAGCCTAAGAGTGAATCTAAGCTCCGCCCACAGCTGCCGCTGCACCACCCAGAGAAAATATGCATAGATGCCCCAACCAGCGTTGTCCCATACAAATGCACTTGTTCATTTTTGTGACGTCAAGTGCCTGAGGCGTATTTCAGGTAAGTGACTTTCCCACACAGAAACACGTTCCTTTTGCTGGTTTGGGTCGAACAACTTCAACTTCCTGGCAATATTTCAGCAAATATTCTGCAATCACTGCTCAGGGAAGCGTAATATCTTAGTAGGGACGACGCGCTTTTAATTATTATTATGCGTAGTATTTGCACTGGCAGCTAAAAAGTGCTTTGCTTATGGTTAGAACAGAAACTACATAGCACGACTCTCTCGCACAGATGACTGGCAGGTGCGCAGCAGTTCTGGAGGCCGAGCTTGTGTTTATTCTTAGGTCGTCACCAAATATAGTAAGGGACCGAACCGGTCCCGAAGAGTCGGGTTTATTTCAAGAACTGTGGCTGGAGTTATCTTCCCTTCTAGAACATGCACCGGGCGCCGAAATCTCTAACTAGCGTGCGTGAGCGGCCACTTTTCGGTGCGTGATAAATTAGTAAACTAATAAGTTGTGATCAATTACTAATTAATTAATTCATTCATTCGTTAATTAACACCACGGTGGCTATATAGGGCAATAAAAGGCATAGTTACCCGGTAATCATTGTTAATGTGGCTCGCACTGTTTTTAAAAGAACAGATCACTGCATTTCAAATGTTGCTACGCTTATTGTCATAACAAACAACTTGCTACAACGGTCATCGCTAAAAACGAATGCGCGTTACGAAATTTCATAACCTAAGTTTATGCCATGGCAACAGCAGTGGGCCATAGATATGACGAAAGTGCAGTCGTCACGGCGAAACAAAAATAGAAGTATATAAGCTGCACTTTCCATTTTGCAAGCAACGTGGTCCTAAATCAATACAGTGAATCGTATTAAAGAAACGGCTCTTCCAGCAAACTTTTTCGGTTGGATAAGGATGTGAAGTTTATTGATGTTATATTATTCTTTTTTTTAACAACGGAGTTGTTTATGCTCGGAGTAAGGCGGGTGTCCTAGACAAAAAAACTCGGCGAGTATGCTCCACAAGCAGCTCCTGTATAGCCATGCAAATATGGTATAGCAAGCAGGTGGGAAATAGAAGTGAGGATGAGGAGGATGGAAATGAGGAGGGGAGAGGGTAAAGCATAGCATTGCCTTGTATAGACGATTTTCCGCAGCGGCGCACGGGCGCTGCCATGTTTGATCACGTGATCGTAACTGGCCTTCCCCCAGCCATTTGCCCCAGCCAACGCATTGGGCCAGCGAAGCGGCCGTGGCCGTACTACACAAGCTGGTTGCTGCTGGGTGTAAGCAAGTCACATGCTTGCGCAGCAAAACATAGTTCTACATGTAATCGCCTCAGAGTTGAAAACGTTTAGACATTTGCGTTTGTTTGGTACGTACCACACGACAACGATAAGGGATATGTTTAATCTGCGTCGTATTTATGGTGTATGTCTTTAATTGTTGTATTAGCAACCGCCAGTAGCTGGGGTTACAAGCCAACATGGCAGCACCCATGCAGACGCGACACCCCGCTTCGATCCGAACTCGCGCTTGCTACTCGCCCACTGTCCTCACAGCAATAAATAAATGGCAAAATCGGCCATCGCTTTGTGTCAGCTCACGCTGGAGAAAAAGCATCAGGTATGCTTTGTCTTTATTGTTGCAATCAGCTGTGTTTATTTAGCCATGCCTGCTAAGCCTTGTCTCGGAATATATGAGAATGAATCTTGGAAATACTGCAAAATACCGACGAGTACGTCGCTCTCGAAGCTTCAGGACGCGAATATAAAGCAAATAAATGCGTAGGTATTGAACTTACGGGCCACATAGCGCAGGACGACGACGTGATAAATTCGAGGCGGAAGGAAACTACATCCACAGGTGCCGCCATGTTTACTTTTGCGGCGCTGCCGTCTGCGCCGTCTGCTCGCTTTTACTCGTGTGCGCGCAGACGCTATAGGAACGCCGAGCAGACGACGCGACGCTGATGGAGACATATTGAGCGGCGCTGCCAAAGGCCACGGCAGGCATAGGAAACTCTATGACGGCAGGGGAATGGCCATGGAGACGGCCACGGTAGGGGGACGGCCACGGTGCGGTGGCGCCAGTGGCGCCATCTAGTTTGATTTAATAAACTAGCTGCGGAAAATCGTCTATAGTATAGTTTAGCAAGGGGTTGGGAAAGGGAAGTGTCAGGAGGAGTGATGTGAAAGTGGGGAGAGAGGGCAATATAGAAAGAGATAAAGAAAGGAACAGGAAGAAGATGTAAGAAGAAATAAAGAAAAAAAAATCTGCGTTCTCCAGGCGGTGGCGCTTGCTTGCCAGCCCCACTGTTTACTCAGATTTAACAGGCGTGAAAATGGCTTTAGTTTTTTATATATATTTGATTTTCAACGTCCTTCAGATCGCTTTCATTTTTCACAGGTACGGCCACTATTTTTTCACCGTCGTCTGCTTTACATGAACTGAATCTAACACCGTTTCCTGTACATCGCGATGTGGAATCATTAAAAATGTGGCGCATCATAAGTAACTTGTCTTATCGCGCCTCGAACACACCCTGTTTCTCTTTCGCCAAGCCTTCCAAAACGCGCAACTTCCATGAGCTTAATCTTTCCCCCTTTTTTGCGCGTATACGGATATTTTTTTAAATATATTTTCTCAGTCACATGTATAGTACGCGAGTCACATGAGCGCCACCACTTTTGGGTGTTGAAATAATGTTTTCTTATTTTCGCATATCGCGTCGTGAATGGATAAGATCAGGAAGCGTCGAATGCACCAACCCAACTGTTTTCATGCGTATAGGCTCAACGTAGCACTGTTCGTTTAGCTGTTCAAGACACAAAACGGCAAGGCTTGCAGCCCGATACGACGTCACCGAAACCCGTCCGGAAAATAGTCTATAGAACTGTGGGATTTAACACCTGCATGCACTCGCTCACTCCCGCTGAATTACTGCCAGTGCTCTCTTGTTAAAAACCAGCCTTTATAGCCAGACTTTAATATCGTTAATGTTGTAAAGACGTTGTTGTTGTTCCTTTTTTCGTTTCTTTTTTTCGGTCCGTTAAAATTGTATAACCCCACTCCTGCAATAGCCCTCTTACGGGGCTGCAGTATGTACAGTAAGCGAAAAAAAGTTTATGGACCACGAGACACGAGGAAAAGCTGAAATTCCCGCTGCTTTAGCAGGCAGCCTCACATTTATATTTCTGCAAAAGGGTGCGACGCTGGCCCTGCTGGTGTTGCATAATTCGAAGTGAACGACAGCGCCTAAAACAAGGACGAAGAGAGAACAACACGAGCGCTAAGCAGGGGAGCAAGTTGGCTCTTCACGCTGCAGCATGTGGGTGCTCACCAGACTTTCGCGCATGTAGTGTTCTGAGCAGGCATCGTCGAGAAAGCGTGCGTCTTATTGAGGAAGCATTCGCCACTCATAAAAAAAAGGTTCTTCATGTGTCAGCATGGCTTCCATGTGCCGAAGAAAAATTGAAATCACGTATCTAGAAGGCGCTCCTTAGGCTTGCGAGAAAGGTTTTAATCGCGACTAGAAAGATGCTTCCATCATCTTTGTTTAGATTTGATTGTGAGGTGTCGCGCATGCGGCACACGCAGTTTTTGTTTCTATATATTGCTTTGGCGCAACAAAAAAAAAACCTTCTTAGGGTTCGCGCTCGTGGTGTCGTTCGTTCTCTCTTCGTCCTAGTTTTACGCGCTGTCGTTCACGTTAAATTAGATTTCTGATTTTGTTCTAAAACACGCCAACAACACATACTATGCAGTTCGATCGGAAATTACTGAAAAATTCAAAGTTTTGGGGGTTCTAGTGGTCTCTAAGCTTCTGACGCCGACTGTACAAATAAAATGAATATGTAGGGACGTTGCCATCTATTTTCACAAACTTTATCCCGTGGCACAAGATAAACATTCTGTCGCGTCACTCCATTTGAAGTTTTGCTAACAGTGTAACCGCGCATAGCAACTGACTTACCGCAGTATGGAAGGCCGCCGACCCATCGACCTTGGTCTGAACACGACCTTGTAGCTGAGCTGAAAGACAAACAGTACGGTGACTCAGCAACGTTTGAGAAATAGTAACAACAAGAAAAGAAAAGGGATCAAATCAACACACGGGACACTCGCTAACTATGACAAACACAACGACCAGGCTCACAGTTTTTCATTGTGTGTATAGCTTGCCAGCATCGCTAAAGCAAATGACAGTTTATGTTCCGCTGCCGCCTGCGGGGCGTTTGTATCGACCACTAAATTAGAGTTTCGCGCCGAGAATGGTGTGGCAGTCCCACTATTGTCTTTCTTGTTAAATAAGAAAAAAGGTATAGCAGCGCTAGCAACAGGACAGAACCGGGTAGCGAATGAAACGCTTTTACCTTATTCTGTCCTTTGTTTTGTTCACATAGTTTTGTGACTTCCCGCGGTACAGCGCACAGAGGCAATGCCTGTGACACGCGCTCGACAAGTTGGACGACTGATCTACACCGCGTGTTTTATGAACGACTTTAATTAGAACGCTCTTTAAGTGCGTTTCTTGTTTAACTTTTTTTACACTTTATTTTCTTATGTGTGTACTTTCTTTCTCTCTCTGCGCCGTCTTCCCAACTCCTGCTCCCTGACCCAGTGCAGGGTAGCAAACCGGGTGCTAAAAGCAGGTTAACCTCCCGGTTTCTCTCTCTCTCCATATATATATATATATATATATATATATATATATATATATATATATATGCACACGAACAATAAATTATAACACCGTACAAATAAACAGGAATGCAAAACAAGTGAAGAAAACAACACGACGATGGAGAGTTCACTTTTCACTAGGATGTTCACACACACGGACACAGAGCATCCGCATCTATTTGAGGAAATGATTCAAGACTACTACTCGCGTTGAGGCCTTCTCATGCATGTTCTAAAACGTCACTTCTTAAATGCAAAGTCTCAGCGCACCCCTTCGGCTGGCCAATCATGCTGCGCGGCCGATGTGACCCTTGCAACTGTGACGAGACGATGCGTAGTTCAAGTCTCCTTCGTGTATTCGACTAACTGAATGATCCTCCGGTATTCCGCGGAAATCTGTTCACTCCATCGATCCACTTGAATAAAGCCCGGCACCGTAATCTTATTCCTCCAGTGCCAACAAAGCGGCCCGCACTAGGGACCATTTCTACGTGCGCTTTCATGTAACCGACCCGTTGCACGTGTAACCACTGTACTGCGGGCGCCGCTCTGGAATGTCAAACATTCCCGATTGTATTGGATTGTTTTGATAAGCTTGAGCGCGCAACGCGAACAGTAGAGATTATTCTGGAACTAACGCGGTCACCAACGATAAGCCTGTAATATTCGATGCCACGTGTATAAATGCCGACGCAATTATACCGCCGATCAGATTCCTCGACGGACCGATGTGTGTTCTTGCCGCTATTAGTCTACAGCGTGAATCCCTTGTACGTTGACTCTTCATTTGCCAGGCACAAGTTCGCCCGAATAAAACGTTCTGTATTTCCCAGTTGTGCTGCAGCCTCCTTCACCGTCACAACCACGTGACGGTGAAGAAGACAGCGAGGAGATGGATTCATTATTCAGTCTCCGCACCCGCATTATCCCTGAGCAAATATGTATCCAATAATTTCTACCCTCACTCGTTGATTTGGTAATGCCAAAACTCGCTATACCTGTTTTTACTTTTCGTTATAATACCCGCAGCACTAGAAGTCTACGGGAGATGAGATTTGCGAAAGAGCTGACTTGGCGTGGGAGGCAGAGTCGCTTATTAAAAATCAGGAGATATGAAACGAGCCGCCTGGTTTGAATTTCCACAGATTCAATATCGCTGACGATGTATGCCTGAACAGGATGCCGTATCTCCTATACGTATCCGAGCTTCGGAGAGATTAGTGTTGTGTCAACAAGTTTACGTTTGCAAGCATGAGTCTGCTTTATGTTGGCCCTCATAACATACGTGAGTTCCTGCCCCCATTCCCGAATATTCCATACCATGCACTCAATAAACAGCACGCAAAAGTGCCTGTTGCGTGCTTGCTTGGCCCGAATGCCTACAGGGGCGTATAAAACAACAAAAGAAGAGAAATGTTCAAGAGATCGTTTCTTTGCTAGACACACACTAATAAAAAGAAGTGTGTGTGACTCCTTTAGGGGAGTCCTGACTTGTCACGTACATGACTCTCTTTAAAGAGACACGTTCGCTCTCTTGTGGGTTACACGACTCTCCAAAAAAAGTGTAATGATCTCCAAAGGGAGTAGACGTGCCTCTTTAAGGAGAGTCATATACGTGGTAAGTCAAGACTCTCCTAAAGGAGTCAAAAGACTTTTTTCTTAGAGTGCACAACTTAATGCAGCCAACCGACAATAAAGTCATGAAAGGCATACTGGACATTATCTGTAATCCTTATGACATAAGCGGAAAGGAATTAAACTGGGCTGAAAAAAAGGACCATTTGTCGTCGTTGTGGATCGAACCTGCAACATAAGAATCCAAAGGTCGAAGGTTAGATCCCAAGCTACGGCAAGTTGTTTTTTCGTACAGTTCAATTCCTTTCCACTTATGTTACAATTACTTCATTATAGCTAAAAACAAATAATGTCCCCAATGATTTCCTTGGGTTCGTTGTCAGTTGGGCTTTTAAAGGGGCGAATAGTGTGGTTAACCAACAGGTCTGCATCTTTATTCAATCTGCCACCTATTTTCTAGTGTGATTTGAACTATGCTTCAAAACTCCCGAGTAGCGACGGCTGTAGTCGCCAGTGCATTACAAGTCATGTTATTGATAGCTCGCACGTGACGTCATGGACGCACAACATGGCTCCGAAATGGAGGCTTAGACGACGTCAAGGCAGTATATTCACGCGGTCATTGACCTGCTTCAGTGTGATAATGATGTCGCTGGAACATTATTGGCCCTCCGTGCATGAACAACGAAAGAACCAGCATGCGATGTACTGATAACAGTAACGTGACATCACAAGGTTCGCGTCCCACCATGTTGGCGCTCCAACGTGGCGGTTTCAGTGACGTCAGCGCGAGCAATCTATAAATTCAATCTCGGCATTTCCATAACCTAAAATAACTACAAAGGGAGGTTAACCATCTAAGAAGAGCGGCGCGGTCGCTTTCAAAAGCACGGCTTAACTAGGCTAAGCCTTGGTAACCTATCCTCTTCGTAACTTCACTTTCGTGATGTAATATGAGTAATCCGACCAGATCTAACTTGGAAAAGCGTTAACGGGCTCATCAATTCTTACGAGCTTGCGTAGTGTTCCACGACCACCTCAATAAGAAGGTCATAAATATTTCGTCTACGGCACTCTCGATTTAATTATCTGAACTACTTCAGCAATGGCAGTTTCCTGGAGCAGCATGGAAGCAACGTTTCAGTATATTTCATTATTCCTTGGTCATTATAAGGACCACATACTCAGATTAGTCGCTGCTCAAGGCTTACTTGACATGATGACAGGCGCTGTCACTGATTATCTTGCGATCAGAGCAACTCGTCTAGGCTCTGATGCGCAGCGAAAAGGCCAAGTAAGGCCCTGCTAAGTAAGATTAATTCCACGAAGCAAGTTTTATATACACAGCTGCAATGCAAGAACAGTCAGACTTACCCGAACAGTTCGTATCCGGGATCACACGTGTAGGTGGCAACTGTGCCAGGCGAGAGCTCACCGTTTGTGAAACTCACTGTTGCGTATAAAGGCACGGCCGGGGGTGGACAGGACACCGCTGCAAATGGAAAAAAAAATCGAGCAACCGTTAGAGTAATCCACGTCGAGCTTAACATCAGCGATTCACGCTTCAAGACTTGCCATATTCCTGCCTGCATTACGCAAGCACGTTAAAGATTCCAATTTCAAAAGATCGGCTATGGTCACGTATCGTTGGACTATAGTTGGTTCATCATAGCACCAAACCGCGCTAGGGAACGTGGGACAAGGAAGACCTCGCATCTGCAACTTGTTGAACAAAACTCGAGCCGGCAAGGTCGAACAGGTACTTTCTTCTGATATCATACATATATACGGCAGGAGTTCACCCAACTGGACTGGTTGGTACTGTAGCACATCATTACAACGGCAGCAAACAACGCTAGACACGGAACGGAGATAAAACAAATGACCGGGCGCTGTCTGTCGTTCTATCACCGTCCCGTGTCTAGCGCTGTTACCGTCTCTGGTGCTCCACTCACCGGCTCGACCCAACACGGAAAGCAACTTCGTAACACTGTTGGGCGAGTTGGGAATTCGCGACGAACGAAATCAATGCGAAGTCAACGTGAGACGAGACGGAAAGGGCCACAGTACAAGCGCGCAAGTGACAACTAAAGGTTCGACTGAAAAAAACGCAGAATAATAGGCGGCCGAAAATACGTGTTCACCAAGAAATGAGACAGGGCGTGCAAACACGGACACAAGAGAGAAGTCAAGACACCACAAAGGCCGACAAACAACTGAAAAGGCGCTCAACTGTGGAAAAGAAAGAAAGCGCGAAAACTTATCTGCGCATGCCCGGGCAATAGGCGAACCTGTCAATCCGGCCCGCGTGGTGGTCTACGTGAGAGATAAGTATTCAGACACTTGATTTCTTCTTTATGCAGGTTATTCGATGGTGGGCTGACGCGTGCGCTACCGCTATTGTCGATATGCCAGGCCTCAACCATTATACGTGTTTCTTCATTCCTGTGCAGGTACAAAATCGCGCATTCATCGAATTTTGGCATGTACTTACTCTCTGGACGATGTAAAGATAGATTAGATGGTGAGCCTACGGTTAGCGATCACTTATGCTCGCTCACTCAGTGTCCGTGTTTGCACGTCCTGTGTCTTTAACATATTTCCTAAAAATCAGCTCAGCTCTCTGTCATTCTAAGAAAAAAGAATCTCATATGCGCGTATCAGGTAACTTCTCTCGACCTTGAACGAAAGAAGTGGAAACTTAAGTGCTCGTTTTTCTTTACTAAACAAAACGCTAATTTGAACTAACAGACAATAATGTCAAGGAGAGTATAGGGGATGTTATTTGCAGTAATTGCAATATAAATGTGAAGAAAGTAAAGTGGACGAAAAGATAACTTGCCGTCGTCAGGGACCGAGCCTGCAAGCTTATTATAACGCGTCCGATTCTCTAGATATGAGGTGCTACAGGTAGCTAGCTTATCTTTGCCTTGTGTGAGACAAGAAAAGGCTTTGTAACACAGCAGTAGATAAGCTTGCAGCAAAGCCTCTCTCTTGCCTTACACAAGGCAGAGATAAGCTATACCTACAGTCGGTTAAAACCTAAGAATAAATTAAGAGAATAAAGTTTATGCGACGTCATGGGGACGCCATGATAACATCACAAATTTTTGCGACATGTGCTGTAATGGTGAGGTCACAGGGTGACGTCATCACGTTATTATTATTATTTTTTTTGCATCCCTTGTGTTGATGCCTACGGTCACTTTTCGTGTTTTATGAGGCGTCTGCTTTCGTCTTTCTAACCTCGCAGCTTTGGTTGTTCACTAAAGCTAAAAAGAAACAAAGGCACCAAGATTAGCTCATGCGCGTCATGACCCTTTCCTCGCACGGGGTCATTGTCGTGCCTTAGCAATCAGTGTCCGCAGGTGTCCTCGACGGGAGGAGCGTTCACCTGTGCGCACCCGCGACCATCCAACTCGGCCTCCTCTGCGGCGAGGTCAACCCCAAACAACGCACCATCGGCGTCAGGGCCAGTAGAATGATCGCCTCGCCGGCCATTCGTGGCCAGAGGTCACCGTGTCCTTTTTTGATGATCTCAGCCTCGCCTGTGAAAGCGTGCGATGAAGCTTTCCGCAAAGATCTCTCATGTCTTCTCTCCGCCAAGGAAAATATTCAACGTGTAACAATGGCGAGTTGTAGTAACCCTTCCTTCACAGTTCTACAACCATGCGTTCACTCAGTTAGTGTGTCACTAAAGGAATTCGGGGGCGCGCTGGTCAACGGTTGCGTGTCAGCTTTAAAGGGCCCCTAAAGTGCACCAACGAATCGGCTGATGTTGATAAATTGTATTATGAGAACTCTAGTGTTACTAATTTCAGAATCGTAGGTTCATTAATAGAGGATAAAAATCCTGGTCAAGGTCTAATTTTTCAATTTAGCACCGAAATCTCCGCGCATGACGTCACGGATTTCAAAGTGTATTTTTCGCATTTTGGCGACATTTGCTCGACGAAACTTCCTGAAACTTGGTATGTTAAGTCTCTTGCCCCCTCAGAAGTCAGCGTACTTCATTTTTTCCAGTTAGGGACTACGTAGGACCTAGTAGACGCCGTGAAAATCTATGACGTCACGGCGATTGGTGCGGAATCTTCAAGGTGGCGTCGCCACCCGCATTTTCCTTTTTGCGCGTTTTCTCGCTTACCAAGCTTCTTCTCACGGCAAGGGTTGTTCTTTTGTTATTTTGAAAGGTTAATTTGCTAATACGGGAAAAATAGTTTGTCTCCTTAGTGTCCCTGTGAAACCTGCCTCAGGCACCTATACCTGTTCAAGCACGTAGTGTTTTCATTCGTCGGTTCCCGCCTTTATTTTGTATTTTCGACTGTTCGTTGCGTCATTTTTATTGCAAATAGAAAGTGCGTATGAACAGAAAAGAAGGAAGAAACTTATGAATAAAACCAGCAGCTCTCAAGCAGTGATTGTGAGCATAGGTCGGCGAAAAATATGGAGCTCACTCAAATTCACTCATGAAATATCTTTTTGCCTTAGGGCTCAGTCGGAATCAGACTCACTAAATTTTTCCTCAACCGAACTCACTCGGACTCAGACTCATTAAATTTTTTTCTGAACAGGACTTGCTCGAACCCAAGCTCACCAAAATATCACTCGGACTCACTCAGACTCAGACTCACGTCTCCATCTGAGTGAGTCTGAGCGAGGTGACTCATGAGCCCTTTAGCGTATAATTAGCTTTTTCGACCATGGTGTCAATGTTTTTTAACCCCAATATCTCGTGTAATCGGTGCTCTACTTGGCGCCTTTTGATCTTGTACCTTCGAATACGAGTTATCAGTGGTTGCAGCCTAGTGAAGACATTCTTAATGAAAGAGATTACTCGCTCGAGTTATTTTTATCAAGAACTTCCTGTGAAAAAGTTTTCAGAGAGTTTGTGTGGGGTGGGGGGGGGGGGGCAGGAGTGTCACGTTCAGGCCTCCGATCAATAAATATTTAGCTGGTGTATGAACGCTAGTGCGTAGATGTGTGAGCAGACGCGAGTAGACGTGAGTATAAACGTGAATTGACATAAGGCTGACAGTACTGCTTAAGTTGAGTATATAAGAGAACGCGCGACCAATGTCAACCGACAAAAAAGTGAAACGCGCACGAACGCGATCGCTAAAACAGCTTATAAGTTCGCCTGACTCTGCGGGTATCTTCCTACGACACGATCAATACCGTCGCACGTTGTCTATACTCTGCTGCGTGTGGACTTCAATGGGGCAAAAGGGTCTTCCCTGCCTGGTAGTTTGTCTCTGTCGGACGCAGCTTGCATAAATATGACATTTCCAAAGCACTGGCTGTGCTCCTTACTTCGTGAACGCAGCCGACCCATCTTCGAGTCTGCGCCAGGCATGTCCAGCTAGGTGATGAAATATTCATCCCACACATCAGGTCTTTCCGCTATCCTATTTCAATTGAATCGCGCATTGCAGAGACTTTGTCGTAGGAGAAGCAACAAAGAAGAAACGTTAGTTCGACGACTGAGGATGCAGGTCCATGTAATATAGATACGAAACTGGCGGTCAAGATGGGTGATGTTGAAAGGACGGTCGATGACTCACATAAAATAAAAAAAAAAGAAAACGAAACACACTGTATCAGGGTCGAAGTGATGCCTTCGGTGTTCATTTTTCTGCGGTGCCCCGGCAGAACGTGACCACACTAGACAGCAGGCGCGTAACCGGAGGGGGGGGGGGGTAGTCTAGAGGCTCGCCTCCCTCCCCCCAAAATTGTGGTGAAGTAGGTGCTTTTACCAAAAATAAATTATGAAAATAGGTGTTTTTCTCAAATAGTCAAGGTTTTCAGCGAGTGCCCCCCCCCCCCGAAAAAAATTCCTGGCTACGGGCCTCCTACACAGGCTAGAAGGAAGAGAAAACAAACAGCAGCACACTTTGTGCACGTATGCGCTGCCCGGGTACAGGCCGCGCGACAAATTTGCATCAGAAGAGGCTCTGTTCCCTCGGAGGACAAAAGAAAAAGCGGAAACCGCCGGTGCGGTCAGTGAGCGTAGGTTTTGTCCGAGAATTCAATATACTCGTTTAAATGCGATAGATGATTTATTTGGTTCTTCACGTTTTTTTTTTTTTTTTCTTGCAGTTACTCGCTCGGAGAACTTTGTTCCGATACTTCAAACGACCCAAATGCGGCGCTTTCCAACAATTGCTATAGAACGATTCCCAAGAGATATACCTGTGCTTCATTCAAGATAAACTGAAATTCTGCGCAAAAGTGCCGCAGACGTTGATGCGAGCGGACGCGCAAGCGATGGAGTGCCCCACTTCACACTTCGCCATATGTGCGTTCATATTTGTCGAAGTCGCGGAGAGAAAGTGGAGCAATCTGAAGGCGAAATTTTTAACCCAGCAATACTGCGATAACTGCACTGAATTGCCACAGTGGTCAACTGGGCATGCGTAAACAGAACAGTCAATTGCAAAATGACGAAATATGAAAGTCATGCGCTTCTTGTGGTCGTGTCGATATTGGCGCCACAGTATTACGGTTGCGCCACGTACTCTCATTTCAACAGTGAGCGCACGCGGCTAAATTCTGTTGTTATTGTCCGAAACAAAGAACACAAATACATGGTTAACTGTCAGTGTTATACTAACGCATCCCCTTTCCGTGAAAAGGAGGCGTAAAAAGACGGCCGCACTGGGGTGACGTCATTCCAAGCTGCGTTTAAAATCCTTTTGCTAGTACTTTTTTCTGCTGCGCTCAATTTTAAGACATGAACAAGTTTGAGTAGTTACAGTGACCCATCTTCGAAAAGAATCATGCTTATCCATAGTAAAAGATGAGAGTATATAGTTATCATCGCGATCTTGATTTCATGACGCCTTTCACTATAGAACTGGTGGGCAAATCCAAGAATATGTCCCATTGCAGGAATTTTCCTATCCAAGAAAAAAAATATTTTGAACGGACGCCCTTACGAGCATTTATTCTGCATTCACCGGCATCAAGGCCAAGACTTCAAAGCTTTCGGCTCATCGTCATTAGAGAATTGCCACTTATTAAGCGAATTTCGAGAGGTCCTGGCCAACGGTAAGGAGCACGTCAAAAAAAAAAAAAGATCTAGCCAGCTTTACGCAGTGAAAGCTGCCGGAGAACGAAGCTGATGCCCCTTTCAGTCTGTCCCTTCAAGTCTCTTATTTCGTTTTGCCCAGTTACTTCTAAGTAATTGCTTTGTTGTTTATTTATTTAGGCTAAGTCAGAGGTCTTTAGTTCCAGTCGACGGCTCTGGTCGGCGTGGGTTGCCCTAGACTCTGCTCTCTTTGTGCTAAGTCTTTTCCTATCACCCCAGTCTACCTTCTGCCATTTCAGAGGCATGAGCTCCCCACTCAATCCACTCTTTAGATCACCCGCCTTACGTGACCTTTATCGTTTGAAGCCTTTTCTTTCTGCTCCTCTCATCCGTCCCCCTCCTCTTCACCCTGGTCACCTTACCTGCGTGACGCCTACTACAGCTGTTACTGTTACTACTACTACTACTACTACTACTACTACTACTACTACTACTACTACTACTACTACTACTACTACTACTACTACTACTACTACTACTACCACGACGACGACGACGTCAACGACAACGGCACAGGGTAGACTAAAGAAAAAAAGGTTCTAATAAATGTTTATTCCTCCTCCCCGAGAATCCAACCCTGTATTATCGTCTGCACCCAAACTAGATTAGCCGAAAGACGGAGGAGTTTCCCATTTTAGAGAGGTCCTGATCGAGTCCTGAATAAATGAACGAGAGCACAACCTCACGATTCTTTGGACTCTCTAATCTCCTCTCAGCCTGTGGCTCTTCGTCGCTGCTGCTTTCCTCAAGCTGCCATGAGACTAAAGAAAAGCGTGGCAAGAACGCCGATTAAACGGACAAAGAAGCGAAGACCGCATAGGAAGCCGTTGCAAAATTTCTCCGAGTGCTTCTTTCGCGGTTGGCAAGCTGTCCGCCTCCTCGTTCCGGGGTGCTTCGAAGACGAGAAGACCCGACGACGTATAGGAGGCTCGCCTCTCTGGCTTCGGTGACGGCTGGCGTCAAGGTTAACGCACTCTCCGGAGCGTCGTCTTCTTTCCTCTCGGAGACGCGACCGCAAGGAGACAGCTGTCTTCCGCCGTCGCTGCTGGCATCTTGAGGTCTTCTCCTAGGTTCTTTGCTCTTTCTACTGCGACTGTTCGGCCGCTAGGAGTTTCACCGTGTTCATCTTTGCTTCTTCGTTTTGGTTGTTGCAGTTTCTGCGCACCCTTCTCCGCTTCGATTTCAGTGTTTTTTCGTGAAGGCTGTCCACGTAGACCGGTGAGGAACGTCACGTGGTAATGTGGCGTTTAGAGATTTGGCGCAAGGGTAACACAGTGTCACCTGTGCGATAGCGATGGCACCACAGGTGGTATTGGCATGACAGTCACGTCCAACAGTCGCTCTCTCTGCAAGCAGCACTGCTATCCGTAACAAAAAGCGCGCTGCCATCTGTCAAATTCGCCGTGCCCGTAAAAAGTGTCACAAGGCGTGATACGCTCTCTCGTGCTCATTCAGGGTTCTTATGGTTACGATATAACAGTCACACACAAAGCGTTCATCAAGGAAAACAGTCAGCACCGGACTTCTCATATGCTGCGCACCGATTACAATGCTATCAGACCTGGAGGTACGTAATATAACTGTTGGAGTTTTACGTCCCAAAACCATGATATGATTATGAGGGACGCTGTAGTGGAGGACTCCGGAAATTTTCGCCATCTGGTGTTCTATGACGTGCACCTAAATATAGGCACAAGGGCCTCGAGCATTTCGCCTCCATCGAAATGCGGCTGCCGCTTCCGGAATTCGGTCCCGCGACCTCCGATCAGCAGTCAAGCACCATAACCACTGGACCACCATTCAGGCTTTTTTTTTTCTTTTCTCGGGCGAACAAGTCGCTTATTAGTTCGTCAAGCAATAACGGCGAATTCGAGGCTTATCTAACATTCATAGTGCACCTGTCCTGTTCCGCAAGGTTAACAAACAGCCTTCCGTTGCATGTTTACCTCAATCCCAGAGTTAGCTAACAAGTACTTGTCGTGTCCCAACAAATGACCGGGGTCACCTAGCGCTCCAGTGACAAGCCGCACGGCGCTAACGTGGTTTGTCACGGGTCTCGACCCGAGCATGGCTTCCTGGGCCTCTAACCGCGTTCTAGTTAACAAGGTTACCACCGAAAGTGATTGCGGCAGCGCGTCTAACGTTTCTTCGCATTCCTCTTCGTTTAGTTCAGTGCCCGCGGGACCACGGAGACGAGGCTGCATCCAACGAGGTCCTTTGGCCTCGCTTTCAAGAGCAAAGACAGCCCCCGTTGTCCCGCCGCTCTTTGGCGCTACGCGGTAGATGCAAGCCTGGCACGCACAGCCTGACCTGCAAAGGGTGAGCACAATAGAGTAGAGAGCCCGAGCTCTTCGACAGAGCATCGCGCAAGCAATCTCGGTCTCGGTACAGCACGGGCCTAGGAAACGCGACACAAAAGATCCCGTTGCTTGTACTCTGTGTTCTTCGGACAACAACAACAAAAAAAAAAACTCGCTCTGCGGTTCTTTTGCGTGTGAGCGCGTTGTGTCATCCCCTCGCTTGCATTGTGGCTTGCGACGTCAAAGCTTTCCACTGTGCGGCG